>NC_089794.1:32195697-32200697 GCF_040412425.1 Macrobrachium rosenbergii | reverse complement strand
AAAAACATTTTTCAGCAAATCCACGAAAGAAATAAATGACATAAATAAAAACATTTTGTCATGAAACTGTTCTGAAACATAAATCTACCAAAAATTTAATTCGGTATACGGTAATATAAATATTTTTCTTTGAAATCATTTGAAACATAAATCAAATGTATAGAGTAAGAAAATATGAGGCTGCAAATCTGTGCAAGAAATGAACGATATAAAGGGAAAATGTGTTTTTGTGAAACTGTTTTGAAACTTAAATATACCAAAAACTTAATGCGATATGCGATAACATATATATATATATATATATATATATATATATATATATATATATATATATATATATATATATATATATATATATATATATATATATATATATATATATATATATATATATATATATATATATATATATTTAATGAAGCTACTTTTAACATAAATCAAATATACTGAATATAAAAAAACACGAGGTTGCAAATCCACGAAATAAATAAATTACACGAACAGAAAAATATATCAATTTATTAAATAAACAACGGAAAAAATATGTGTAATAAAGAAATGATAGAAAAAGGCCACAGAGACAAGGATCCTATGTAATAAAAAACATAATTACTTGAACTATTTGAGACTATGCAAAATACGACTTAAAAAATAATTCACAACAAATATTATAAAAAAAAAACCATGTAATATAATTCAACAACACAATCAGTTACCACTAAATGAAAACAAAAACTTGTTTATGCCGAATAGAGAGCAAAATAAAACATAAAAACATCAGCCAAACACTTCTCTAACAAGTATTTTTATATGATTACGTGAAGTAACATGCATAAAATACCGACGAAAATAATCCTAGAAAATAAGTGCAAATACTCAGCAAACAAGATATAACAGAAATAACAGAATAACAGCATAACAAAAAAAGAAGGCGCATAACAAAAAAAAAGAAGGTAAATTAAAAACCGAAAAAAAAGTGTGAAAACTCAGTGGGGGAACAAGTGTTAATGACAAGTTGAAGATAAGGTGACGACAAAAAGAAGCAAAAAGAAGCAAAAAAAGAAGAAAAAAAAAGCACACACCAAAAAAAAGCGTAAAAATAAACCGCGAGGAAAAGAGAAGAAATATATTGTTGGTGGCGTCAGAGCTATTTACAGCGGGAGGTAAGGAAGATGAGAGGAAAGGAAGATGAGAGGAAAGGAAGATGAGAGGTGAGGAAGATGAGAGGTAAGGAAGATGAGAGGAAAGGAAGATGAGAGGTGAGGAAGATGAGAGGTAAGGAAGATGAGAGGTGAGGAAGATGAGAGGTGAGGAAGATGAGAGGAAAGGAAGATGAGAGGTAAGGAAGATGAGAGGAAAGGAAGATGAGAGGAAAGGAAGATGAGAGGTGAGGAAGATGAGAGGTAAGGAAGATGAGAGGTGAGGAAGATGAGAGGTAAGGAAGATGAGAGGTGAGGAAGATGAGAGGTAAGGAAGATGAGAGGAAAGGAAGATGAGAGGTGAGGAAGATGAGAGGTAAGGAAGATGAGAGGTGAGGAAGATGAGAGGTAAGGAAGATGAGAGGAAAGGAAGATGAGAGGTAAGGAAGATGAGAGGAAAGGAAGATGAGAGGTAAGGAAGGTGAGAGGTAAGGAAGATGAGAGGTAAGGAAGATGAGAGGAAAGGAAGATGAGATGTAAGGAAGATGAGAGGAAAGGAAGATGAGAGGTAAGAAAGATGAGAGGTAAGGAAGATGAGAGGAAAGGTAGTGAGGTCGGAGACTGAGGTAAGGAAAAAAGAAGGAAATGTGGTGATGTAAGGAGGTTAGGGGATGGGGGGGCAGATAATGAGGTAAGGAGATGAGGGGTTGGTGAAAGACAGCGAGGTAAGGAGGTGGGGGACCGAAAGACAGTGAGGTAAGGAGAAAAGAGGCATGATAATGAGGTAAGGAGATGGGGGGGGGTTGAGGTATGGACGTGAGGGGATGGGGGGAGATAGTGAGGTGAGGAGATGAGGGATTGGTGAAAGACAGTGAGGCAAGGAGGTGGGGGTGTGAAAGATAATGAGGCAAGGAGGTGGAGAATTGAAAGACAGCGAGGTAAGGAGACGAGAGGCATGGCAATGAGGTAAGGAGGTGGGGAGGTGAAAGACAGTGAGGTAAGGAGGTGGGAGGGGTTGGTAAGACAGTGAGGTAAGGAGGGGGGGGACAGACAGCGAGGTAAGGAAGATGGTAAGAAAGGCAATGAGGTAAGAGGAAAGGTATTGAGGTAACAGGGAAGGTAGTGAGGTAATGGGAAAGGGAGTGAGGTAATGAGGTAAGAGGAAAGGTAGTGAGGTAACAAGGTACGAGGAAGGTAGTGAGGTAATGAGGTAAGAGGAAAGGCAGTGAGGTAAAAGGAAAGATAGTGAGGTAATGGGGTAATAGGAAAGGTAGTGAGGTTAGAGGAAAGGTAGCGAGGTAATGAGGTAAGAGGAAAGGTACTGAGGTAATGAGGTAAGAGGAAAGGTAGTGAGGTAAAAGGAAAGGTAGTGAGGTAATGGGAAAGGTAGTGAGGTAATGAGGTAAGGGGAAAGGTAGCGAGGTAATGAGGTAAGAGGAAAGGTAGTGAGGTAACGAGGCACGAGGAAAGGTAGTGAGGTAAAAAAAAAAGTGATAGGTCAGATAATGAGGTGAACAAGAAAAGCAAGCAAGACAATGAACCGTAACGAAGACTGGGGAGGTAAATGGCTAATAAAGAAGGGAATAATGAAATCTACTTTTAAAAGTGGCCAATAAGTGTGATAAGTAAGAAAGGGCGAACGAAGAGAATGAATAAGGGAGTAAGGGAGACTTGAAAGGAAGTGTGGAATACGGGATTCAAGTGAGAAATGGAAATAATACAAATATGAAATTATGGAAGGGAACTGATGAAAAACGTAAGAGAATTACGGAAGATGGAAAATACAAGGGCAAGGAGGAAGGAATAAATTAAGGAAGAGGAACAGAGTAGGAAGTTAATAAGGAAATAGGTAAGAAAGATAAACAGGTGCAAATGACGAACTAGCAGAGGAAGGGATAGAAAAGGTAAATAGCTAAGGAGTAATAGTAATGAAAGAATAATGTAAGAAACAGAAATGAAGGAAATGGGTAACGAACGCATAAAGGGCAAGGAAAAAATATAAACAATACAATTTAACGGAGAGAGGTAAAGCTCGGAAGGTGGATAAACACAGGAATACGAAGAAATAAGGGAAATAAATTATGACGAAAGTAAGAGAGAGAGAGAGAGAGAGAGAGAGAGAGAGAGAGAGAGAGAGAGAGAGATTAAAAGCAATTTACTGTCAGGAGTAAAACACCGTTGCTAATGAATGTCATAAATTAAAGATTATTAAATGGACCGGTAACGATGATAACGAGAGATATGAGTTATTTTTGCGTATGAGAGAGAGAGAGAGAGAGAGAGAGAGAGAGAGAGAGAGAGAGAGAGAGACTTTCTACTCTTATTTAACGTACCCTGCTTATTCTCTTTTTCTTGCATACGTTATAAACTCTCTCTGCTCTGTCTCTCTCTCTCTCTCTCTCTCTCAATTATCCACTTCCCCCTTCTCTCTCTCTTTCTCTGAAAACGATATCCCGTAATTATTTGAGTCCAAAAGACCGTAAATTTCCACTTTTTGATGACTCACCGTTAAAAGGGTAGAATATATGATTTTGAAATTCTGAATACGATTACGGCAGTCAGTATGAATGTCGGGAATCTTTTAAAATGATTCCTGAATTTAAAAAAAGAATACTGACTATGGAAATGGTGAATAATGACTTTCTAAATAATCAGTATAGGTTGGGGTGACTGAAGTAATGAATACTGACTCTATTTTATTCAGGGAAGACTGGAGTGAATAACACTGATTATGGAAGAAGTGCCTATTGATGATAGGTAAATATATACTTTGAAAATAAAGAATCTTAATTTACTGGTGAATATAGCCTCTATATACAATTAATACAGACTCGCGTTTGGCAAACACAGCCGAGACTGATTGAATATAGAATCCTGAAAAATCCGGAAAAGTTTAATATACATTGAGATAGCAAACTATACACTGTATAAGACTATACCAGCTTTGTAAGCTGTGTATTTAGACTATAAACAGTTAATACAGTTTTGTATATATTAAACAGAAAATATAGTAAATATGGAGTCTAATACTGGTGTATATAGACCATAAATTAAATAAAACAAAACAAATGGCGTACATATATCTATGCGCCTTTCACCCAAATATTCTCACTGTTCAACCCACTTCTGCATTGTGGTGCTTCGGAATCTCTCTCTCTCTCTCTCTCTCTCTCTCTCTCTCTCTCTCTCTCTCTCTCTCTCTCTCTCTCATTGCTTTAAAGTTGATGGTTCAGACGCACGCACACTCTCTCTTTTTCCCCCTTTTACCTTTCTCTTGCTTAATGACTCTCTCTCTCTCTCTCTCTCTCTCCTTTCTACCTTCCGGGGACAGTGTCTCTTTTTTCATTTCATTCCTAAATAGTTAATAATAATTATATCACAATTTTTTTTTTTCAGTATTTGGTTTTGTGTTTGTTATTAATACATAACGCTTTATCGTGACATGTCTGTGTAGACAAAACTACTCTCAATATAAAATATTAATATTATAACGCATCAGAATGATTAATCTTTATATTCGTATTTATTCCCCTTTTCATAATGGTGCCCTTCTCTGTACTTACCTGTGCCTCGCGCACCTGTTGGATACTTCCCCCTCAGCACCCTACACCTGTAATTAGCTCCTCAGCCTCTCTCGACTGACGATTTCCACTGCATCTCTTTTATTATGGATTTAATTTTAAGTCTACATTGAATATATTTTGTTTCCTTTTTCCAGGGGTGCTTGTTTGTGTTATACGTCTTTTAATCCCACGTATGTCTGCTTCTCGTCTGTTTTTATCCCACGTCCTATGTCTTTTTGCTGTTAATCTCACGTATGTCTACTGTATCTGTTAATTCCCCGTATGTGTATTTTTTTTA
>NC_089794.1:32153197-32190697 GCF_040412425.1 Macrobrachium rosenbergii | reverse complement strand
AATGTATGCTGAGCCGCGTCATCGTAAATACGTGAAATATCGAGAAATGTCGGGGATTCTCGATTATTCTCGGATAATTTACGAAACTGTGGAAAACCATTTTCACTAGCTTACGGATAATCCGTCATATAAAAACTTAAATTATATTCTGACCTGTTACTTATTCTAGATAAATTTGAATGAGAGCCTTTATAGGAATTTTATCGCTAGCCGCTCTGGAATTCTCTTCATTCTCTCGTTTTCCAGAGCCGTTTCTTTCTTTCTGCTGGCAAGCTTTCGAATTCTCTCTATGCGCCCGTTTTCCCCTTCTATGACCTCCCAGTTTTCAAGAAGCAGCATGGTTAAGCTTTACTCTTCTTCCTTACCTATGCTTTTCTCATCTTCGAGTCCGGGCTAGATAAGGATTCGGGGTTCCCCATGCCAGTGGCCTCCTAACTTCAAAATAATTTTCGGGAAAACTTTGTTATTATAATAATAATAATAATAATAATAATAATAATAATAATAATAATAATAATAATAATAATAATAATAATAATAAGTATGTAAACCTATTAAACATAAAACAATATTACAGCTTTTCATATCGAAAACTAATGAAAAGGTAATAATAATAATAATAATAATAATAATAATAATAATAATAATAATAATAATAATAATATTCATATGAAGTACATAATTCTATTGAGTATGAAAAATATTAAGAGATGATTTAATTCTCAAAACCACGTCTCGTTCACGCCAAAATCTCACGAAAAATGAAGCAGTCCTGGAAGACGAAAAAAGAAAATACCCCCAAGTTCTGACACCCATTAAAACATCCTCGACGAATATATATGAATTCGAATGAATGAAAAGTGGGAGAGATGAGTTTGCGGGTTTCAAAAAAAAAAAAAAAAAAAAAAAACTTTTTAAGTGATTAGGATTCACACACAAGAGCCATCCTGCGACTGCCCTGTCTCTTCTAGTCCCCACAACCCAAAAAGCCCTTTGCTAAGATATCTCCCTCATTAGCACGAAGACACAAGGAGGAGAAGTTGGAGAAGAAGTTGCTGGAGAAAACCAAGAGCAAATAATTCCTTTAAGTGGTCCAACAATTAGCAAGTGGTTTTGCCAACTCGTATTTTATTTTCTATACAACTATTTTCACTTTCATTATTTCTCTCTCTCTCTCTCTCTCTCTCTCTCTCTCTCTCTAAGGCTGAAAGAGAACCAAAAATGAGGAGTAAAGGAATAGTGAGGAAACCAAAATGTAGAATGATGCTCTGGAAAGAAAAAGTAGGATCAGTCAGACTTATATGGAATGACGGGAAACGATGGGGAATATTGTAGAGGACGCAAAGTTTTGTTTTCTGGAGACAATGGGGAATGCGACGGAAAACTCGAATATTCTGTAACGTATTATTCTTATTGTAAATGATGGGGGATGAGGGAGAATACCAGAACATTCAGCGATGTAGAATTATTGCGAGGGATGTTGGGGAATGAGAGAGAATGCTTCAACATTCAGGGAAGGTGTAGAATTATTGCGAGAGATGTTGGGGAATGAGGAAAAATGCCTCAACATTCAGTGATGAAGAATTATTCCGAGGGATGTTGGGGAATGAAGGCGAATGCCTCAAAATTCAGTGATGTAGAATTATTCCGAGGGATGATGGGGAATGATGGCGAATGTCAGAACATTCAGAGAAGATGCAGGATTATTGCGAGAGATATTGAGGAATGAGGAAGAATGCATCAACATTCAGTGATGCAGAATCATTTCAATGGGAGTTGGGGAATGAGGAACAATGCCTCAACATTCACTGATGAAGAATTATTGCAATAAATGTTGGGGAATGAGGAAGAATGCAGGATATTCAGGGAACATGTAGAATTATTCCGAATGATGTTGGGGAATGAGGAAGAATGCCTCAAGATTCAGTGATGAAGAATTATTGCAATGGAAGTTGGGGAATGAGGAAGAATGCCTCAACATTCAGTGATGAAGAATTATTGCAATGGATAATTGGGAACGAGGAAGAATGCCAGCACATTCAGGGAAGATGTAGAATTATTCCGAAGGATGTTGGAGAATGACAGAGAATGCCTCAACATTCAGCGATGTAGAATGATTGCAAGGGATATTGTGGAATGATGGCGAATGCCAAAACATTCGGCGAAGATGTAGAATTATTGCAAGAGTTGTTGGGGAATGAGAGAGAACGCCTCAACATTCCGCAACGTAGAATTATGGCAAGGGATGTTGGGGAATAACGGAGAATGATCAAACATTAAGTAAAAATGTAGAGTTATTCTGAGGGATGTTGAGGAATGAGGGACAGAATTATTGCGAGGGATGTTAGGGAATGAGGAATAATGCCAGAACACTCAGCGAAGTTGTACAATTATTCCGAGGACTGTTTGGGGAACGAGGGACAAAATTATTGCGAGGAATGTCGGGGAATGAGGAGGCGGGGAAAGAGGGGGGAGAACCCCCCCCCCAACAACAACGAGAGACCATCAAACAACAGAGTCAATGCGGTTAATTCAATCCTCAAGTCACTTAGGAGTACCTGAGTTCGACCACAATGGTGCCCATTACGCTTTCAAAGACCTCCACAGCACGCAGCAGCAGCTCTCTCTCTCTCTCTCTCTCTCTCTCAAGGTCAGAAAGGAGAGGGAGAGTTGAACGTAGAGGACGAAATAAAGGTCATTTGCTAAAGAGCAAAGGAAAATTAGAGAACGAAGACAAAAGGATATTAAAGGTAACCTTCAGGTGGAAAAATGAGACGAAGTAGGGGCCGGTAATGAGGGAATTTTCGGTCCACACACACAGACACAGACACAGACAGACAGACACACATACACACACAAACACACACACACACACATATATATATATATATATATATATATATATATATATATATATATATATATATATGTATATATATATATTTAAATATATATATATATATATATATATATATATATATATATATATATATTTAAATATATATATATATATATATATATATATATATATATGTATATATATATTTAAATATATATATATATATATATATATATATATATATATATATATATATATAATGTGTAATAATGCGTACATTATTCGCGTATGTAAATATAAACACTCCCCGTACACAAATACTTAACAAACATACGAACATAAACCAAATACAAACATAACATCATTTCCCAACGAACGACATGTAACAATTTTATGCATGTAGGTAACTGCCTCCACGCAGCTTACAAACGCAATTATAATATTTTAATTTCTTTTACCAACAGAGAATCACGTTTGTTGTTACATGCTCATCCACCCATTCACAGTAATGTCTCTCTCTCTCTCTCTCTCTCTCTCTCAACTATATCTATATTCATACTGTCAAGCGGTTCTGCACACGTTTATGTTGTTCATCCTCCAACCGGCCCCCTCCTCTCTCTCTCTCTCTCTCTCTCTCTCAACCATACCGATATTCATACTGTCATGGTGTTCTACACACGTTTGTGTAGTACATCCTCCAACCGCCTCCACTCTCTCTCTCTCTCTCTCTCTGTCTCTTTCTCTCTCTCAACCATAACTATATTCATATTATCATGGAGTTCTACAAAAGTTTATGTAGTTCCTCTTTCCTTTCTCTTCATCTCTCTTTCCCAACCATATCTGTAGTCATACTGTTATGGAGTTCTACAAAAGTTTATGTAGTTCATCTTCCCTCTCTCTCTCTCTCTCTCTCTCTCTCTCTCTCTCTCTCTCTCTCTCTCTTTCTCAACCATATCTATATTCATACTGTCAAGGAGTTCTACACACGTTTATGTAGTACATCCTCCAACCGGGCCGCTCTCTCTCTCTCTCTCTCTCTCTCTCTCTCTCTCTCTCTCTCTCTCTCTCTCTCTCTGTGGCAGCCTTAACAATTCGGCGGGAGTCCTTCACGCCCTCTTGAGGCCTCGTGTGGACAAGGAGGGTAACTTTCCGCTGTCTTACGCCACTACTGGTTAGAGTTACTTAAAACAAGAAAAGAAAAAAAAAATAAACTTAAATAAACTCTAACTTAACCTTAACACTGGCCCTTGTGGAGAGAAACTTTTTCGGAGTAAACTTTCCTTGTTCATTACCTACGGCTAGGTTGGTGGCAGAGGTTTTCCGTTTTTTTTTTTTTAAGATATTTAACAAATTGATAGAATGAACTTTAATTATGATTTTTCTCTCATTCTGTGAACTGAGATTTGCAGTTTGGTGGGAACACTGTATAAGTGTGTGTGTGTGTGTGTATGTGTGTACATTTTTATATATATATATATATTTTATATATATATATATATATATATATATATATATATATATATATATATATATATATATATATATATATATATATATATGTATATGTATTACATGAAATCATACTTTCTCTACTACAAAACCGTTATATATCAAACCTGATACACCCGAAATGAATTAAGATCAAAACACATATATTACTTCGCCAATTTTTCCAGTCACATAAACCTGAAGTAAAGAATCGACTAAGTTACATCCCTACTTTACCTTATTCGTTCTCTCAGAAACGGGAAATTACGAAGAAGAAGAAGAAGAGAGAGAGAGAGAGAGAGAGAGAGAGAGAGAGAGAGAGAGAGAGAGAGAGAGAGAGAGAGAGAGATTATAAACTCGTTACATATATCGCAAGCGCATCACTCCGTATTGTGCAGTCATTTTCCAGTCCACTTTAAAGTTTTATCATAACTAAACATCAAGAAGCTCAGCTGGTAATTAATTAATAAAACTGTTATTATCGTTATTACCATTGTCGTTAATGACAGTAGTAGTATACTGTACGTTCTGTCGTTAAAGCCAGCTAAAGCTTACCCAGCGAGATAACTCTTTGAAGTTCTAATTGGGGTGCTAAAAAGTTCAAAGGTTCAACTTGTAATTAACTATTTTTATACGGCGTCCGTTCATTCAAACTCTGCGGCGTGGATTCCCCTGTCTGCATTCTCATATGAGAGAGAGAGAGAGAGAGAGAGAGAGAGAGAGAGAGAGAGAGAGAGAGAGAGAGAGAGAGATGTATTTTGGATTCTAGACAACAAAGCTAACATCCATAAATATCAGTACCCTTGTCAAAAGATCTAATTGTGATGATGATATACATACATTATATTATACTACTAACATTACTGCTACTAACATTAGCACGCTATAAAAGTAACAATATTAAGTATTATTACTATTATTATTACCTGCAATTCTGACATTTCAAATTCGTTAATAACTGTCATTTTCTTTTTATTTCAGGTGAGTATAAACGACTGTTATCAACGCGGGCAGGCTGGTATTTAGTAAGTTTTTCGCGATTAATATATCTTATCGTTTTAGTAAATTGTACAGAGTTACGTCATATGATATATATTATTTCAATACATTAAACACCTGAATGGGACATCATGCATGTCATCTACAGTGTCAGTCTCTCTCTCTCTCTCTCTCTCTCTCTCTCTCTCTCTCTCTCTCTCCTCTCCACACATACTCATCCACACACACACACACATATATACATATAAAGAGAGAGAGATAGAGATATAGATATATATAGATATAGAGAGAGAGAGAGATATGCGTATGATATATATAAACACAAATATACACCTCTCTCTCTCTCTCTCTCTCTCTCTCTCTCTCTCTCTCTCTCTCTATATATATATATATATATATATATATATAAATATATACAACTATATATATATATATATTTATATATATATATATATATACATATATATTTATATTATATATAAGTATATATATATATACTAATATATGTATATATACAATATATACATGTATATATATATATATATATACATATATATATATATATATATATATATATATATATATATATATATATATATATGATGTGTGCATGTGTGTTTGTGTGAATACCTATCAACCCAAGTTTACCCTGAAGCAACAAAACTCTCTAGAACAACACCACACAAATCAAATAAAAATTTTATTTTGCGAAGGGAAATATACCATCGACCAATTAAAAAACATTTTGATTTTCTGGCGGGGGGATTAGCAGGAACTCATTCCCGATGCAAATGATAAAATTCAAAAGTAAAAAAAAAAATCGCGTTCATTTCAATATAGAAGTTATTCAGTTAATCGTTAAATTACGCTGTGTCGGCATTTCAAAACTGGAATTGGAATATAAGATTTAGGCCGAAGGACAAGCGCTAGGACCTATGAGGTCATTCAGCGCTGAAAATAATGTTGGAAAAATTGTTAGGAGAGGGTGAAAAGTAAGACGGTAGGAAGAGAATATGAACGGAGATACAGTAAGAGGAATGAAAGGGGTTGCAGCTACAGGTCGAATGGACGCTGCAAAGAACCTCAAGTAACGCCTACAGTACGCCGCGTGAGGTGCACTGATGGCAACACCAACTTCGGGGTCATTTCAAAATTCCCCAGAAACTTGGCTTTAATTTTAGTGAAGTATTTCTTAACAGCAGTTTTTGTGTGTGTGTGTGTATGTGTATATATATATATATATATATATATATATATATATATATATATATATATATATATATATATATATATATATATATAAAATGTATTGTTTGATATTTTATAATAGTTTATTGCATGTATGCTAATCTTAATACATTTCTCCTACTATTTTTTTATTTTTACATATGAACATTCTGCTTTCACGGTTTGTTAAAAGATTGTTTTTTTTTTCTCTTGTAAAGTGTGCCAAAACAATTTCCTTCTTTTCTGAAGCGTCATACTAAGATGATTGTTCTCCTCTCCAAATTGTTTGTCATTTGTAGAGTTTCTCTCCTCTAAAACCTTTGCCAAGACCAATGTTTTCTTTGTCAAACTTTTCTCCTTCTTCGATATTGTCCATATTGAAACTTTTTTTTTTCACGTCAAACGTTTTCTTCATCTGAGACGTTTGCCATCTCCACTTCTTTTCCAAGATAAAAAGTTTGTCACTTTCATTGTTTTCACTGGTGACTGTTTCCCCTCCTACAATAAAAGCTGATGAGGCGTTTGTTTATCGTCCATTTTTTTTTTTACATTTCCAAAAGTTTGTTATTTCTAATACTCTCCCCCAAACCCCCTCCACGCTTAAAATGTTCATCACAGCAATTCTGTCCCGTAGAAGACTTTTACAAAATAAAAATAAATATAACCACTCCGTGTGTTCTACGATACTTTTCCCTCCTACGATATTTTTACAGGATGAAACGTTTATATTAAGTCAATTTTTTTTTGTTTTCAAAAGTTTGTCAATTTCAACACTCTCCCACGTTAAAACGTTTGTCACAGTAATTCTGTCCATTCGAGGACTTTTACAAAATAAAAATAAACAAATAAATATACCCACTCCCTGTATTCTAATACTTTTCCCTCCCACGATATTTTTACCTGTAGAAAAGTTTATGTAAAATCCTATTTTCATTTCAGAACGTTTGTCAATTCTAACACTTTCCCAAGTCAAAACGTTTGTCCCAGTAATTCTGTCCCTTCAAGGACTTTTACAAAATGAAAATAAAAAAAATAAATATAAACACTCTTTATGTTCTACTACTTTTTGCTCCTACGATATTTTTAAATGAAACGTTTATATAAAGTCATTTTTTAAATTTCCAGTCGTTTGTCAATTCTAACACTCTCCTGCGTTAAAACGTTCATCACAGCAGCAATGTTTTCCCCTCTAAAACTATGACAGTAACATAAAAATAAACACATAAATATACATAAAAAAATTTTCACGTTACAACTCGCTATATTTGTCCTACTGCTGCATAAACCTCGTTCAAATAATCGCTTTTGGAATACATCAACGCGAGGCCTGTTTCGGACAAGAAGGTCTTATCTGAATCCACGTGACGCAGAGTCGATTCGAATCCATGATTCATATAAGTTCAATGTCACCAGGGGTTGTCAATGAGGTTGTCCTTGACAGTGCTGCAACACCTGACGAAATCGCTGTCCTGACAAAATCGCTGTTCTGACAGAATCGCTGTCCTGACAAAATCATTGTTCTGACAGAATCGCTGTCCTAGCAAAATCACTGTCCTGAGAGAATCGCTTTTCTGACACAATCACAAAATCGCTGTCCTGACAGAATCGCTGTCCTAACAGAATCGTTGTCCTGACAAAATCGCTGTTCTGACAAAATCACAAAATCACTGGTCTGACAAAATCTATGTTCTGACAAAAATAGCTGTTCTGACAAAATCGCTGTTCTGACAAAATCACTGTCCTGACGAAATCACTGTCCTGACAAAATCGCTGTTCTGATAAAATAGCTGTTCTGACAAAACAACTGTTCTGTCAAAATCGCTGTTCTGACGAAATCACTGTCCTGACAAAATCGCTGTTCTGGCAAAATCGCTGTTCTGACAAAATCACTGCTCTGACGAAATCACTGTCCTGACAAAATCGCTGTTCTGATAAAATCACTGTTCTGACAAAATCACTGTTCTGACAAAATCACTGTTCTGACGAAATCACTGTTCTGGCAAAATCACTGTACTGACAGAATCGCTGTTCTGACAAAATCACTGTTCTGAAATATAGCTTAAAATAGCTTGACCACTTCAGAAAAGCCTTGGTTTCACAGGACCTACAAGAAGGCACTACTGTAATGACAAATAGTTTTGCTTTCACAGATGTAATCTTACAAAGAGGGAAATAAGTTCTAAAAGATTCTATATATTATCCTGAGGCAACCTCTTGCTTTTGCAAGCTCCAGGAAGTAAAAAAAAGAAAATGCTTTGACGTGCCTTTCCATTCAGGAAAATTTTGCTTTTAAAAGTACTGGTACACAGCGGAAGAGAATGAAACAACTGTTTTTGAAAGGATTGTTACAGCAGTGTTCTTTTGCTTTTGAAAGGTGCTCTTACACTTACGAAAATAAATCCTTTGGACAGTGCAGTCTAAACTATATATATATATATATATATATATATATATATATATATATATATATATATATATATATATATATATATATTCATTTACATTTATATACAATCTGCTTTCGGCAAGATTTAAATCTGTTATTAATAGTACAATTAACCTACTTCCAAAGTGCATGCAACCCCGTTTTAACGAGAGAGAGAGACACGAAACTTAGTCTCTTACTAAAGCATGCAAGCAACTTTTATTGAAACTTGGAGACCTTATCAAAGATAACAATCTTTATATAAGGGTGACCTGCTTTTAAAGAGCCACAACCAAGCACTCTTAAAGTCGCTTGTAAAAGCTAATGTAATACGAAGCGGTTTTTAAAGGTACCATGCAACGTTCCTAAGAGATATACCAATATGGAGTATGCCTTTCAGAGAGAACAGAAGCCATTTTGAATGATTCTTGCTACCTCAGTTTAATGAGATGATAAAATAACTACTTAACGTCGGGAACCCATCATCAAAGACACATATATTGAATGATATAAGGAAATAACTACTTAAATTTCGAAGTCTACTTTAAAGACATATATTTAATGAGATAAGAGAATAACTGCTTGAATTCGAAACCATCTTTAAAGACACACATACTTAATGAGATAAGAAAATAACTACTGAAATGTCGAAGCCATCTTGAAAGACACATATATTTGATGAGATAGGAAAATAACTGCTTAAATTTCGGAGTCATCTTTAAAGATACATATTTAATGAGATAAAATACTTAAATGTCGAAGGCACCTTTAAAGACACATATACTTAATGAGATAATAAAATAACTTGTATGCCGAAGCATTTAAAGACACATTCAAAGGCATTAAAGAAGATGCCACATTACGAAATGAAAATAGCCTTCTCAGAAAAACACACGCGTATCCTTCCACAGAAAAGAAGCAAAAAGATATATTTTCACGATCCATTCCACCTGCACTCACAGGTAAAACAAACAATTCTTTACGTCCACGAAGCCATTTTTTTTGTCGACAGAAAACGAAGCCACGTAACCGCATTCGTCGAAAGGCGGAGCCATCTTTAAACATACACGTATGTAACGCGTTCCATTGATTTCCGCGACTGAATAATGAAGGTTCTCTTCAATACGGCCCGGTGCATGACATCCGCAAAGGCCTGTTTAACTTCAATGCGTCCAAGATTAATATAGGGTAGTTGGGAGGCTTACCGTTTGACGTTTCCGTAGCGTTATTAATTTTTATCGATTAATACCATTGTGGAAATGTCAAATGATATCGTAAATTACTGATTCTTTGACTGAGTATTCAACACAAATATGCAGTCATATATTCATATATTATTATTTTTTGCAATCTTACAACATATATATATATATATATATATATATATATATATATATATATATATATATATATATATATATATACATGAATATGTTATAAATATGTATATACATGAATATAATATAAATGTGTATACATACATACATACATACATACATATATATATAGTATATATAATTTCTCGTATTTAGTCTTTACCCTTATCATTCTTATTATAAATAAATCATTGTTAAATCATCAATTTCTGATTTCATGCATTATATTTCGTTTATTCAACAGTATTAATCGATTTATCCATTCTTTACATAACAATGAAATCTATTAATTTCATCTACCTCCAAATTAATTTCTATATTCTTACTCTAGTAATTCATTCATTCATTCATTAGCCACTGGGTAAATTATTCATTTTCTTCATTCAACAATTTAAACATTACTGTTGATTCATTAACTTCAGTCACTGAATCACTTATAATGAATTAACTGAATAGTTCATTAACTACCAATTCATTCATCTTCTCATTCATGTAATCCATAATTACCTCATTCATTTCGCAGTCATTTTTATAATTTTTATTGGGTCTTGTCAGATGCCATGAGTATATAAAACCCTGAAACATCCATTGGCCATCCCCTCCAAGGGCAAAATGCGTATCACACATGTAAATATATACATACATACATACATATTATATATATACATATATATATATATATATATATATATATATATATATATATATATATATATAGAGAGAGAGAGAGAGAGAGAGAGAGAGAGAGAGAGATAGAGATGTACTTACATAGCCTACAGTTCTATATTCAGCATCATATGATATCCATAATTCTGTCATAAACATCATATATAAGTAATACCTCGTTATACAGATTCTGCTGGCTAGTACTGCTCTCTCTCTCTCTCTCTCTCTCTCTCTTTCTCTCGTCACCCGAATACCTATCACCATAGTCATGCATCATTCCGATAATCCCATGTGATTATAAATAAAATGTTTTCCATACGGGGGCCCCAACCCCCCACACTCCCCCACATAAAAACACCCACAAAAAAAAACTAAAAAGAAAAAACACCCCCACATCTTCATTAATGAATCACGCCCTGACTCATAAATGATACGAGATCAGAAGGAAATGTTTACAATCTTCGCTTGTTTGTTTATCTTCACCCCTTCCCTATCAGTTCCCTCACGACACTCCTAGTACCCTCCTACGTCGTGGAGGAGGGTAGGCGGGAGGTGAGAGAGGAGGAGCAAAAAGGGGGGGAAGGGGTTTGTCTATGCGTCACACTTCTACCATAATACTAGAAGCTTTCCGGGTAACTCTAATACTATTGCCACAGCCATTACCCTTTTCCACTTCTGTAGAAAAACTGGTATACTGAAATTCTCTCTCTCTCTCTCTCTCTCTCTCTCTCTCTCTCTCTGCCCGCGAGCGCTCACACTACTGTAATCTCCAATCACCAGTACTTTATCTTTTCTCTCGATAACATTTACAGGGCCCGGAATCTCTCTCTCTCTCTCTCTTTCATACACACACATGATAGAGCGCAGAATACTGTAACCTCAAAAACCGGTACATTATCTGTTCCTCTCGATAACATTACAATTTCCGGACTCTCTCTCTCTCTTTCAGTTCTATATTCTTCGCTCTCATCCTTAAAGCCTCTTTCATCACTGGAGAGACAGAGAGAGAGAGAGAGAGAGAGAGAGAGAGAGAGCGCCAATTCCTTGCAAAATCATTAATCAACACTTGAGAAAAGAAACTGACAGTTTAAAATGTTATACACTCCAATACCCAATGTTTAATGTGTAAGTACTGAAGCACCAGAATACGCTATTGTGTATGTAAATACGATTGTATAAAGTATAACAGTCTTTGTTCATGAATATGCCTTTTTCCATGAACAAATGTAAGTTGTATTTTACGCTTCTGTATATACATTTATCACGGAAAACAAGAGGTATTGAAGTGTATTATACTGTGTCCTCATTACGTACTGTTATGTTATTACTCATTGTGTGTACAGATATAACTGAATCTTCATGATTGTATGCCCAACTAAAAATATTCCAGTGATTGTGTGAATGTATATATATATATATATATATATATATATATATATATATATATATATATATATATATATATATATATATATATATATATATATATATATACATATACATGTGTGTGTGTATTTTTTTTTACATCAACGTACTTTCCACCATGCATAATTAGAACTGAGAGATATTGTGTGTTTTCTGTGGTATATTTAGACATGAAAATACATCAGGTCCTGTATAATATACACATAAAAGTGCATTCCTTTGAATGCATTTATGCACAAGTATCTATTCTTTTGTGCATATAAAGAATACAAGAACAATTCACTGTGTATATTTAGCAACGGAAGTACCTTTCACAAAATCTATTTCCGTCATGAAAGTTTAATACACTGTGACTATTTATTTAGAATAAAATAGCATTTATTGAGTATTTTGAGAATAAAACAATACTGTGTATATTTCGTCATGACAGTACATCCTACCTTGCAAATTTCGAAAATAATTCATTTTCAATTTTACATTTAAACCAGACAAATCCCAAGTATAAAAACACAGTCTATTGAATGGGACGGCACATGAAAATTCATCATGTTTTATATAACCAGGCACAAGTATACCCTCCACTGCATGTACAAAAGCATAACAATAATAATTCACATTTTTCCTACTCATGAAAATACATTCCACGGAGCATATCATAAAGACGTGGAAACTCATTTCATCTCTTATATTCGGGCATGAAAATATACACCACCTAAAAAGAAAAGAGTATTAATTAAAATCCTTTACATATATATATATTTAGGAATGAGAGTACCTCCATGTGAATAGCTTTCTCTGTCTGACCTTTGATGACCTAGCTCCTCTCTGAATATTTGATAGATTAAAGTTCCACTCACGTAATACGACGATTATTCTGCTACTCATTCTAAGCCGCCTGGTTGTCGATAATCGAAGGTGACCTGGCTGGAGGGGAGAGAGAGAGAGAGAGAGAGAGAGAGAGAGAGAGAGAGAGAGAGAGAGAGAGAGAGAGAGAGAGAGAGAGAGAGAGAGAGGGCAAACCTCAAAATAATAAATTCTTGGAAAGAGGCGGGAAAAACATTAATAATGTCTTGATCATCTTCGATGAAGTTCCAGTATATACAAAAAAGAAATTAAATTCCAGGTAATGCAAAATACAAATGAAATTCCAGGTAATACAAAATAGAAATGAAATCCCAGTTAATACAAAATACAAATGAAATTCCATTTAATACAAAATAGAAATGAAATTCCAGTTAATACAAAACAAAAATGAAATCCCAGGTAATACAAAATACACATGAAATTCCAGGTAATGCAAAATACACATGAAATTCCAGTTAATACAAAATAGAAATGAAATTCCAGGTAATACAAAATGAAACAGTAATAAATACAAATGAAATACAAAATACAATACAAATGAAATACAGATAATACAAAATAGAAATGAAACTCCAGGTAATACAAAAAACAAATGAAATTCCAGGTAATAAATACAAATGAAACTCCAGGTAATACAAAATACAAATGAAACTCCAGGTAATAGGAAATACAAATGAAATTCCAGATAATACAAAATAGAAATGAAATTTTAGGTAATACAAAATAGAAATCAAATTCCAGGTAATACAAAAAACAAGTGAAATTCCACATTCATTAAGACCTACTTCCGGTCTCTACCCCAAAAATGGCTGCCAAAAGCAGATGCCCTTAAGGATGTTTATTTACCTAAAAATTTTTCATAACTAACTTTACCCTTATTGTATACATAAACCTGTCTTCTTCCTCTTCTTCTTCTTCTTCTTCTTCTTCTTCTTCTTCTTCTTCTTCTTCTTCTTCTTCTTCTTCTTCTTCTCTTTCACCTGGTACTGCATTCCAACGGTAATATTTATTCCTGATATAATTTTTTTTCCCGGAAATTGAGGATTCGTAGAAATCTTTCCTTAAAGTTACAAATCATAGGAAAAACAGTTTTTTCCGATCTTTCCCTCCTGGTAAAGATTGCATGAGGATGAGTAAGAATGTAGCTCTCTCTCTCTCTCTCTCTCTCTCTCTCTCTCTCTCTCTCTCTCTCTCTCTCTCTCTCTCTCTCTCGTAAATAAAGATTTTCAAATATCTCTCTCGCTCTCACTTTACGTGCTCGTGTTACTGAACGCTTTTATACGCTTGGAGCAAGCTGACGACAGTACGGACATGTGCAGGAATCTCTCTCTCTCTCTCTCTCTCTCTCTGCCTTTATGATACCGTCGGAATGTACACGTTTACATCTTTCTCTCTCTCTCTCTCTGTTTATGATACCATTGGCATGTACACGTTTACATCACTCACACTCTCTCTCTCTCTCTCTCTCTGTTTATGATACCATTGGCATGTACATGTTTAGATCACTCACACTCTCTCTCTCTCTCTCTCTCTCTCTCTCTCTTTGTTGGTACTCTCGACATCTTTGTTTACAACTCTCTCTCTCTCATCTCTCTTTACTCTCTCTCTCTCTCTCTCTCTCTCTCTCTCTGTGCTTGTGAAACCGTCGGCATGTGCACGTTTACATATTCTCTCTCTCTCTTCCGGGCTGCATGGCGCGCATTTGCTTTAATGGAATCGCTCTGTGTAATCTTCTTTCATTCATTTCCACTTTGCACTTTAAAAATAAAGTTCCCCCGACGAGTGCTGTCAACTTTAAACAACAGCACAGCACAGCCGCGGTGTTTGCGGAAAATAACAGAACATCAAAGTGAGAGAGAGAGAGAGAGAGAGAGAGAGAGAGAGAGAGAGAGAGAGAGAGAGAGAGAGAGAGAGAGGGTTTTCACGGCCACTGCAATTTTGTCATATTTCCTTCAATGGACTGACACCAAGCGATTGATTGCCTTTCGGTATTTTTCACTTCAATTCATTATTCTTTTATGAATGGACAAATCGAGGCATGATGCTCGTTTCCTGATGGTTTTGTCTTTTTTTTAAGCTTATTTATACATGTTTTTCAAATGATTCTGTACTGATAAATATGCGTACATACTTATAAACAAACACAAAATTTTTTAGCTTTCTGTAAACGAAAACTATTGTGCCGGCTTTGTCTGTCCGTCCCCACTTGTCTATCCGCCCTCAGATCTTAAAGACTGCTGAAGCTAGAGGGCTGCAAATTGGTATGGTGACCATCCACCCTCCAATCATCAAACATACCAAACTGCAGCCCTCTAGCCTCAGTAGTTTTTTATTTTATTTGATGTTAGAGTTAGTCATACTCGTGCTTCTGGCAACGATATAGAATAAGCCACCACCCGGCTTTGCTTAAAGTTTCATGGGCCGCGGCTCATATCGCATCATACCGAAACCACCGCAAGATAGATCTATTCTCGGTGGCCTTGATTAAACGCAGTGCAGAAAACTCGATTGCGCAGAAGAAACTTCGGCGCATTTATTACTTGTTTTTAAATTAAGCCGTTTACCCTATTAGGGGTGGCCTCAGAGATAACCAACACAGCAGTCACTGACACAGTCATGCCCTGAACCTCTGTGAAGTAACCTATTCTCATTAGCCCCTTCACTCAAGGCTTATCAGCAGCACGTCGAAAGCACCTATGCTCACAGTTCCATTTCAGTGCTGCCTGGATATTGGAGCCCTTTTTTGTTATGACGTATGTGTATGTATGTATGAATGCATGTATAAATATGCATATACCTTTTTTCTTTGAAGTGGCTTCTATGATATTACCTTCTGGTTTTTAGCAAGACTTTCGGGATGAAAATGGTTAAGAGTATAACAATGGCATTGGGGGGAATGTACTTTAGCCCTTCGCCTGTAAGGAGACAGGCGCATTTCATATATATATATATATATATATATATATATATATATATATATATATATATATATATATATATATGCATCCATGTATCATACACAAAACACATATATATATATATATATATATATGTGTGTGTATGTGCATGTATGATATATATATATATAAATATATATATATATAGATATTATATAAATATATATATATATATATACACATTTATATAAAATATAAAGATAAAAAAGGACAATAAAACACTATTTGAACGTTCAAATAGTGTTTTATGGGCCTTTTTGTCTTCATATTATACAGTGGTATTACAGTAAAAGATATTCATTTAAAATATATGAACATACATGCATATAAATGAATGTTTTCATTAACTCTGCATTTCTCCAGTATGAGAACGACATAGATACTTTTATCTAAAAAGTAACAGACTAATACCCCAAGATTCCAGGCCTCCTCGGCGCCCGCCCTTCCAAAAAAAAAAAAAAAAATAAAATAAAATAAAACCTAAACCTACGTAGACCCAGAACCACATTAACATAAAATAATGTATCAGAAAAAACAGAAAAAAAATCTATAACTTCTCTGCTGCTTCAACAAATTCACCGATAATCAATTGATAAAACAACTAAAATTCCAATAAGAAGATAAAGAAGAAATAAAGTCTTACAAACAAAAAGGGCGACGCCATAGCCACTTCAAACGAGTGACGGCGAGATATTTATATATAAATCTAACCACTTCAAACGAGCAACAAAGGCCTCTATTGTTTGAGGTAACAAAAGCAATGCGATTAGTGGGTTTATATCAGGCTATTGTTTACGCGGCGCGTTTTTCACCCAGCTGAGAATATATAACACTACTGACCAGTACCTCGTTTACCTTCTTAGTAAATGTGGTATTATTATTATTATTATTATTATTATTATTATTATTATTATTATTATTATCAAAACAGGTGAAGAGTTTCATTGCTCATCTTTAATACAAAAACATCGATAATAATAATAATAATAATAATAATAATAATAATAATAATAATAATAATAATAATAATAATAATAATAATATCTATTATCTGGTTCAGGAATTATACGAGAAATTCATTTCACCGGATTTCTATACCCTTCACCATTTCAAGGGGCGGGTCGATTACCTCCTTCTCGGCCTTCACATAAATAAAAAAAAATAAGTTCTTATAAAAATTCCCTCTTTACTTTATTCTGGGTTCGATGTCATACACTAATCAAACTCAGGAATTTTCCTACCCTCTTCCGTGCTTCCAGGTCTCTCAGCTTCCTTCCCTGAGAAATCGTCACGTAAAAGAGACAGCTACGGATTTCTCACAAACTCTTACGTGTTTCCTGAGATGCACAATATGCCTAAATTCAGAGAAAGTGTTCATTTATCCAGTATAAAAACAAATTTCAATTTTCACTTTTTAATCATATATTCATCCTCGCTTTAGAAAAACTAAAACAACAATGAAGCAAAAATTTAACTTTTTACATTTTAATTTCATACATGAATTTCATAAACGTCATCTTTACTCTATTAAATCAAAAGTCGACTTCAAGAAAGTACCATTTCCCCCAAAAGCTGCTAACCAATTTCAACCAAACTTTAATATCTTGTCGCCTGTCACGAGGACCAACTTTGGTCAAAATATCATAACAATCCATATAAAAATTTCAATGACATCCTGATAACAAAAAAAAAAAAAGTCTCTTCGTCGCATTGGAGTTTTCTGTACAGCCGCTACAGCGTATAATCAAAGCCACCGAAAACAGATCTATATCTTTCGGTGGTCTCGGTATAATGCTGTACGAGCCGCGCCCCACGAAACTTTAGCCACGGCCTGGTGGTGGCTTGTTCTATATCGTTGCCATACGCACGATTATGGCTAACTTTGACCTTTAATATAATAAAAGCTACTGAGGCTAGAGGGCTACAACATGGTATGTTTGATGGCTGGAGGGTGGATGATCAACATACCAATTTGCAGCCCTCTAGCCTCAGTAGTTTTTAAGATCTGAGGGCGGACAGAATAAAGTGCAGACGGACAATGAGGCTAGAGGCCTGGAACATGGTATGTTTGATGACTGGAGGGTGGATGATCAACATGCCAATTTGCAGCCCTCTAGCCTCAGTAGTTTTTAAGATCTGAGGACGGACAGAAAAAGTGCGGACAGAATAAAGTGCAGACGGACAAAGCCGGCACAATAGTTTTCTTTTACAGACAACTAAAAAGAATGACAAATAAACAGACAAACAAACAATCAAAAAGTAAGCCCTTTATACCAGGAAATAAAAAAAAAAAAATTGACGTCAGTTGATAAGCTTTGATGACATTGTTCACACTTACGCACACTGAACTAATGTCATTATTTCGACAAAGTCGGCTGAGAGCATTAACGTGCACAATAGCTAGCTCGTAATTTGTCGACCTCACTGGAGCAAGACATCATTAATTAAAAAAAAATTAATAATGCTTCGCCTCTAGCAAACTCTCTCTCTCTCTCTCTCTCTCTCTCTCTCTCTCTCTCTCTCTCTCTCTCTCACACACACACACACGCGCACACAATGGCCCTTTGGGCTTGTTCCATATGAACAGGTTCCTCTAGTGAATAATAATAATAATAATAATAATAATAATAATAATAATAATAATAATAATAATATATGTGTGTACAGTGGACCTAAAAAGTAAATCAGATCCTGATACTTATTCGACTGTGGGTGAACTGAGGTGTACCATCCCAGCCTGACTAGAGAATGGGACTTACAACTTCATCCCATAAGACTGTCAAAGAAATGGAAAGATACCACATTCAGGAACGTGTATATAGATAATATTTTATATATATATATATATATATATATATATATATATATATATATATATATATATATATATATGCGTGTGTGTTTGTGCTACATACACGTATGTCTGAGAACGTTAATGTACTGTACAATGAAGTCGGAACCTTAATGTATTTCATTTTATAATGTGTGTGTTACATACATGCATCTGTGTGGGTGTAGATGTACAATGAAGTCGCAATTTTTTCTTTAGTCAAAAAAGCATGCATAGAAAACCAAAAAACAAAAGAGAAATGTGGCCTAAATATTCTACAACAAATTCATTTTAAAAATGTGAGTGCCCAGTGTTCAAAAGATACTGCAAGGTTTGATGAACTCAGTGCAATGAATGTTTAAACATTATTATTATTATTATATTATTATTATTATTATTATTATTATTGGTAAAAGTTTACAATATAGTAATTAAATTTTTTTATCTACAAATCCACATTTATATAAATAAAATGTATTATTTGTAAAAGCTAAAAACTAACAATTCGTTGAAGAATATTGCACTTTTTTTTTTACCAAATTTTGAAGTAATATAAAAACAAAAAAGAATATTTCCTTAAGCATGAATACACAAACGACAAATTCAATTTCTCAATATGTCGTCACAGTGGAAACAGGCATATATCACAAACATAAAATCTACTTATGCCAAAAACTTTATAGTAAAAAAAATATCAAAAATACCGAGGGAACTGCCACATGCACGAAGCGGGACTAAGTAGCTTTTAAGAATCTGTGGTTTCCTTATATAAAAAAAAATTCCTTCGAGCTCCTATTTTTTCTTCCCGAAAAAAAAGTTAAAAAGTTGGGCCAGTAGTGGTTTCATAAGAGGCTTTTACGAACCTGTATCTCAGATCCTCAAAACGAGAGAGAGAGAGAGAGAGAGAGAGAGATCTAGGATGACTCCTGAGGATGGATCCTTCAGCAGCCAAGCGTGAGTTAATCCTACGGCTTCCAAACCCACCAAAAACTCACTCTGATATTGGCCATACCTCCCCAACCCTCCGCCTCACCCCCCCCCCTACCCCATGGAACAGTACTTCGGAGGGCCATTCCTTCATCGCTGGCCCTGCCAGAAATCCTCAGGTATGGGTTCTTTCCTCCCCGTCTGCAGGTAATGGCTCGGTCAGGTCCATTTAGAGGCTTTCGTTCTGTAGATGATATATATCAGCAGTCATTTTTTTAAAAAGAATGTATATGTATATATAGGTGTATATATATATAATATATACACATACATACACATATGATTTATTTACAGATAGATAAATACATAAAGAGATATATACATATAAAATAATTCCCATGATAGAGTGACTTCCATTTCAGACAACAAAAAACAAATATAGTAAAACCAGGGATATACGACGAGAGAGAGAGAGTCCTAAATATGGGGAAACTGTATGACGAAACAAATGAAAAAAGGTACAAATTGTAAGCAGTCAGAACGAATAAAGGAAACAAATAATAACCAACATTAAAATGAACAGCAAACAACACTAAAATCAATATAAAAATAAAAATTAAAACTTTACACGACAAACCAATCTCATCGTAATAAAACAATTTAAAAACTAAAAATAAAAACTTTGCATGACACACCAATATCATCGTACCCACACCGCGTAATCACCGAATAATCACATGGGAGAACCGAACTCAAAATCGAGCATAAACTTAAACATCACATACCAAACGAACAGAGATTGACCCACCAATCAGCCTGAGAGCAAACCAACCAACTAGAGGCCCGAATGGCCGAAGCAAAAAGTTAATTGCTCAGCGCAATTGTAACATAACATTTAACGTCGGATCGAAGGGCGGAAAGGCAGAGATATGATCGTCGTTAAACGGGACAGGATCAGGGATAAGGATTAGAGTTAAGGCTGATTGGAGACTGAGAGCAATGGATAAGAGAGAGAGAGAGAGAGAGAGAGAGAGAGAGAGAGAGAGAGAGAGAGAGAGAGATTATTGAAGGCAATTTGTCTGGAAGAGAAAAGTTGTCATGCAGCAGCTAAAAGGTAATCCATGTTATTTATATATATAAAGAGAGAGAGAGAGAGAGAGAGAGAGAGAGAGAGAGAGAGAGAGAGAGAGAGAGAGAGATTTTAATTAACAATCAAAGTACTTTCGTTTACAACGGTGACGGTAAATTTAGCGTAAAATAATCTTGGTGTGTGTCTATGTATGAGAGAGAGAGAGAACTTTTCATGCACAATTAAAGTACTTCCATTTATAAATGTAACGGTAAATATAGCGTAAAATAATTCAGGTGTGCTTATGTATGAGAGAGAGAGAGAGAGAGAGAGAGAGAGAGAGAGAGAGAGAGAGAGAGAGAGAGTCAGAGAGTCACTGAAAGTTTTTCATGTACAATTACAGTATTTTCATTTACAACAGTTTAGGTAAATATAGCGTACAGTCATTACAAACTGTGTGTGTGTGAGAGAGAGAGAGAGAGAGAGAGAGAGAGAGAGAGAGAGAGAGAGAGAGACTCAAAAATATATATTTTTCAAAAATTTTCACAGGAAACGAAAAAGAGCAAAACACAGAAGCTTGGAGAGAGAGAGAGAGAGAGAGAGAGAGAGAGAGAGAGAGAGAGAGAGAGAGAGAGAGAGAGAGATTATTGAAGGCAATTCGCCTGGAAGAGAAAATCGTCACACAGTATCTAAAATGTAATCAATGTTATTTATATATATAATAATGAGAGAGAGAGAGAGAGAGAGAGAGAGAGAGAGAGAGAGAGAGAGAGAGAGAGAGAGAGAGAGAGCGAGCTGTTGTTGTAAAGCGCCTAATAAGGCATTAGGTCCAGTGTTACCGCCAGCCAGACCGGGCGTTCAATGTAGCGGTAGACGTGACGTGTAAATAGACCCATCTACTTATGCAGGTGGCCAAGCATAATAATACGGGTATCGATCCTGGCTCGATAAGTATACTTCTTCTCCCACGAGGTTATTAAGAAATTCTCTCTCTCTCTCTCTCTCTATGCGTCTTTGTTTGTCTTTCTTTCTTTCTTTTGCTATAGTTTTAGTTTGTCTTGAAATTTTTTGAAAAAGATTTCGTTTTTTGAAAATTTTTGAAAAAGATATATTTTTGATTCTCTCTCTCTCTCTCTCTCTCATAAAGAATTTAATATCATTTCCTCTTTTTTTTCCTCACTAATGGAAGACACAACTGTTTCTCTCCCTCAAGTTGATGATAAAAAAGACTTGTATTTCTACGTAAAAACCAAAGAGGAAAAGGAAAAGCTCGACTTTGGTGGAAACAAACGAGCACCCTACACAAGTGATGCCTATCCCGTCTGAAAAGTCAGCTTAAAATTACAAAATAATTAAACCAAAAATATTCAAATATATCTTTACATTTTCCTTTATTTTATTTTATTCACATTAATTAAATAAGCAATGCAGTTTCGATTTTATTTAATTTTAACAAATTTTAACAATAATTCAAATAAAAAGATACGCCAAATAAAACATTTCCTCACCTCAATAATTATTATCCAGTTTAATCAACAAAAATAACATTAATTACATCAACCAAAATATAATTTAAATTTAACGGAAAAGTGGTCATATATTTATATTTTCACAAAAGTGCATTTAACGGAAAACAGGCTCATATACTTTCAACCGCTTTTTCTGAATTTCCTTGAAAATAATAAGCAAAACCAGAACGCTAACGCACGAAAACACCTCAATTAACCGGACCGCCATTAACGGAAAAATGGGGGCCATATATTTCGGAGGGGCCGATAAAATAACCGGTTAATTATCCGGCATCGGGAAACACAGATTCTCTGACAAGGTCTTCCCGGAGTTAATGACATTACTTAGCGTTAATGAGACGAATTGTTGGGCCAATAACTCCGGCTCTCACCTTATTTACGGGTTCATTTAATCGTCCGTCGGTTAATTAACTTATTGTTTGGGTTAGTTCAGAGAATTTATCGTGGGAATAATGATTGTATTTTTTTTAATTTGTTGATAATTATTTTTTTTTATTTCACTGAATACTTTCATGAATATCTGCATGGCATGGGCGTGGAGCTTGCAACTTCACCCAAAACCTCAATGGTTAATAACTTGTAAAAGACCTTAGGAGTCTGACATGAGTAGCAATTAAGTGTAATGAGACCCACGAATTTATATTTTAATTAATAGGTTTAAATCTGTTTGATTTTTATTATGACTATTATCGTGATTTAGGGAATGATTTCTTCAGTAATTGTTCATTTAACTTTTGCATAACAAGTCAGTTAATTATCAACTTACATTATGTTAATAATTGTAACTATTTCATAGCAAGGAATAATTTCCTTTCCATTCTTTAATGCCAACATTTAATCCGTTCATTAATTTAGTCTTTCCTATCCAAACCTGTTAAACAATATTCTCAGCGTAAACATTACCTGTCGTTGCTTAATTATTTTAACAAAATAATCTTCAAACTTTACTCAAATAATCCCGTGATTATTCATTACCGGAGTTTCTCACTTTACTATATATCAATTATAACTAGTTTCTATATTAAGGAGCTACCCAACTTTCTTTGCTAAATTATCATCCGTTAAGTAACACCCCAATTAAGGATATTAAATTTTCATTCATTTTTAACAACTCTCTCAATTTTATACATGCGCACTATTCCTCCAGTAAGGTAATTCTATAAACACCTTTAACAACTCCCACCCCCTCCCCTTTACTTATTCATTTCCTCTCTATGTGAACTCATTAACCATTTTATTTTCTGGCCTAATACATATTTTACTTTTACGTCCATTTGAAGGATAATAATCACCTTTAACCTCAAGTTATTTACTCATTCTCTCTACGTGAACTCATTAACCATTTTATTTTCCGGAGTAATATATATTTCATTATTTTTATGTTCTTTTGGTCATTCTATAATGACCTTAAATCTTCCTTTATTTACTCTCTCTCTCTCTCTCTCTCTCTCTCTCTCTCTCTCTCTCTCTCTCTCTCTCTCTCTGTGAACTCAACACCCATTTTATTTTCTGGCCTAATATATATTTTATTATTTTTACGTCCATTTGGTCACTGGAGAACGAGAAAGACTCCTACCCATTAATGTTACGGTCGGGTGATTGGGAGGGTGGCAGATAGCTGGGCGCTTCGCGGCACTTGTCTGATTTATACCTTTTGCTCTTTGCTTGTTTTTTTGAGAGAGAGAGAGAGAGAGAGAGAGAGAGAGAGAGAGAGAGAGAGAGAGAGAGAGAGAGAAACTGAGAAAATATGTCTCTAAGAAATATTCCTGGGAAACGGACACTAAAGCAAAAGAGAGCAAGAAAAAACAATGTACTACAGGCATACAAAAGGAGAGAGAGAGAGAGAGAGAGAGAGAGAGAGAGAGAGAGAGAGAGAGAGAGAGAGAGAGAGCTTTCATCAAGGAATATTTATGGGGAAACGAAAACCAAAGCAAAAGACAAAAAAGATGACAAACAGTAAGACAGGCATAAACAAACGAGAGAGAGAGAGAGAGAGAGAGAGAGAGAGAGAGAGAGAGAGAGAGAGAGAGAGAGAGAGATAAAATATCTCTAAAAAACATTCATGGGAAACGAAAACAAAAGTAAAAGACAAAAAGGATGACAAGCAATAAGACACAAGCAGAGACAAAAGAGAGAGAGAGAGAGAGAGAGAGAGAGAGAGAGAGAATACTGCTGGGGTAGTATTGATTAGCGTGGGTGGTGGTGGTGTGGAGCCACAAAGCAAATAATACTACGGCGTATGAAAGTAAGTATTACCACTCGCGTGCTTGCGCGAGCATGCGCGCCTCGGCTCGATTAAGTACGAGGGTGGCACTGCGGTGTGTGTGCGTGTGTGTGTCTGTATGGCACCGAGTGACAAAATGAAAGAGCTCATCACACTGAAGAGAGGTTTTCTAAGTTTTTCTTAATTTTTTCGTTTATTTTTCCTCTCCCCTTTACGTCATGTGTGTTTGTTATACCTTGTTCTACAAATATAATTTCTTTAAGTTTTTCTTTATTTATTATATTCTTGTTTATTCCTACATTGTTTTTTACATCAGGGGAGTTTCTTTCTGCCTTGTTCTACAGGATTCGTTACACATTTATAATAATAATAATAATAATAATAATAATAATAATAATAATAATAATAATAATAATAATAATAATAATAATAATAAATGTAGTATGTTGTAATAATAATAATAATAATAATAATAATAATAATAATAATAATAATAACAATAATAATAATAAAACCACAGTAATGCTAAAGAACACTGTCTGCAATAATCCATTTGATTATACTAACGAAAAATATAGTTAACACATTAAAATTATTTTTTACCGTTGTGTCTAGCTTCTCTCGTATAACACATTCAGTTGCCTTTAATGAATAATACCTATTTAAAACTAAGTCATCTATTTACATCGTCAAAAGTTTTCAGTGGTGTAATAAGAGAATTTAAAGATTCCACAAAAAGGGACAAAACTTCTCATATCAACAGCCAAACTATACATATATATACATATATATATATATATATATATATATATATATATATATACATATATACACACACATACATACATACATACATACATACATATATATATATACATACATACATACATACATACATACTCATTCCTCTCTCTAAACTTTGAATTCGTACGTGACGTATCAACGGCCCCCTACCACACGAAAATAAAATCCTACATACGAACCTACCTCTTTTGCCCCTGTCTACGGGTGCTGCTCTGACGTAAGCGCGAGAGACCACCTCCTTTTATGACCTGAAAAAGGAGGGAAGGAGGGTAAACAGGGACTTTAAATAGTGTACTTGTGTCTGAATAGGCCGGGCTTAGGGCAGGCTTTTCCTCCTCCAAGATCTGAAGCGGTCGACGGGACGAAAATAAACATCAGAATGCGCCCTGGGCAGTGTCAACCCTACGTTTGGGAGAGATTTTTAGTTGGCTGGTCTGTGGCGTAGAATAAAAGGAAATAGTCATATAAATAAAGACTTATGTGTATGTATATATATATATATATATATATATATATATATATATATATATATATATATATATATATATATATATATATATATATAATGGATGTCTGTATGTGTGCATGTTCCACCATAACTCTGAAACGCATGGGGCAATTTCAATCAAACTTGGTATACATATGGCTTACTATCTGGAAAAGAATACTGTGGGGGTACGACATCACTAGCGCCAAAGGACACAAAAGGGGGTGGTGGTGGTAAGGGCTTCACTGAAAAGGGGCTGGTGCTGCCCGTAGACTTAGTAACTTAATAAACTTTATGGGTTTATCATACCTCACTTCAACCAACTGAGGAAAACGAAAAAAATTACAGTCGCAGAAACAGTGGAGTTGTGCTCTTACCGAAAGGAAGAAGTATACGGTCTGGGTGTGTTCTACGCTTTGATTTTTTACCGTGCAACGCAACATACGTCAGCTATTTATCTATACATATAAAAATGGATGTATGTATGTATGTTCCAGCATAACTCTGAAACGCATGGAGCAATTTCAACCAAACTTGGTACACATATGGCTTACTATCTGGAAAAGAATACGGTGGGGGTAAGACATCACTAGGGGGTGGGGGTGGGAAGGGGTGACATGTAAAAATAAAGTAGAATCTCCAATTATTTTTTTACGTAACCTCGATCCGCCAAAACTTTGCAACAGCACAGGGCTTTGTGTTAAGAAGATGTGGGGTAATGTAACTGAAAGGCTTTGTGTTAAGAAGATGCTAGGTAATGTAACTGAAGCAACTATCTTAACAGGAAAGGGAGAGGGTGAAATAGTTTTTATTCCACGGATACTACTCATTCCGACGGATCTCCCTTTCAACTCTAAAAGAGATTTCAATTTCCAGAGAGACTCGCGTTCTCGGTCACGATCAACAAGGCACAGGGGCAGTCTATTAAGTACTTTGGAGCGGATTTGAGATCGTCATGTTTTTTCCACGGACAACTTTATGCTGCTTGCTCAAGAGTGGGTTCATTGCTCCTGATGGTGAAACTAAAAACGTTGTTTACAATCAAGTTTTGTGTTAAAGTAATATTAAAGTGAATTTGTGAAAGACTTTACATTATAATTTGTATACCGTATTCATATTTTAAAAACCTATAAACATAAATTCTTTGATATTACACTATAGATAGATTTGATTCCTTTTCCTATCTAATAGAAGGTTGGGATAAATAAATATCCGGGTGTGCTCCACATTTTTGGGTGTGTTCTACGTTATGAGTTTTTACCGTGCAACGCCTGATACGTCAGCTTGTATATGTATATATATATATATATATATATATATATATATATATATATATATATATATATATATATATATATATAATATATATTATAAACTTTTCACAACTACAGTTAGTTAACTTTCAATGCTTATTATTTAGCTGAAATAGAGCAAACATTATTATAAGTAAATGTAAATTCTCTCCATTACAACACCAACAACAACAAAAAAAAAATACAATTCTAAAGATCCAGAAAATTAATCCTAACAGAATTTCTGTTATATTTCAAAAACATACAACGATAAAAACAACTGATACGTCTTTGGTCTGATATGCTCTTACCATTTTTAATAAAACAAACATAAAACAATAAAGACGATTAAAATGCCCATGCACATAAAACAAGCTGGCAATAACGAGACACATAACAGTTAAAAGAAAATCACTCAATCCCTCGTTTTCAGATTGCCCCGGATAAAAAAAAAAACCATCTTCAATGTTTAATTATGAATTGATTGGCCATTCAACTTTCCTCCCTCTTCCATCTCATGGAATGGTAATTAGCAGAGAAAGGCGTCATTAGCAGTCTGATGTTCCTCATTAAGAGAGACGGTGATGAAGGACGTGAAGATGAAATCACGGCAGGATGATGTTAATGGAAGTGGCATTAGTAGGATTGTGCTTGCACTGACACTGTTTCGGTTATGACATGAGTGTGTGCGTGTGTATGTATATATACATATAAATATACATACGTACACACACATATATGTATTATATATAATAATTTGTATCTGTACATATACGTACATATGTGCACATGCATACATTATATGTATATACATACATACATACATACATATATATATGTGTATATATATATATGTATATATGTACATATATGTGCATATATATACATACATACATACACAGATATATATATATATATATATATATAATGTATATATATGTATGTGTGTGTGTGTGTGTGTGTGTGTGTGTATTTACAATCACATAATTATAAGCATACTATACTTAGAATCTAAAATATATATAAATGAGATGTACACATATTGCTGATCATATGCTTACACATACATACGTACATATATATACAGTATATACATACATATATACACACATATATATATTATACATATTTATATATATAAATCCCTTCCATTCACACTCCGCCAAGCAGCTTTACTATCACCAACGGCGCGCGAGAGCGCAGCCACTCCTCCCTCCTACTAATTCACGTCCTTCCCTGGTATCCTTAATCCTTATTTATCCCACATCCCCACCGTCCTTAAGAACAATAATAATTCTCAGCGTCGCATCTGCCGCTTTCATTAATCTCCTATATTTGTTGATGCTCTTTGACGCCCCCCAAGGGGATGGTGTCCAAAATGGCCGAAATAAAACGGTAAGACATCGTTCAGATATTACAGTTTTGATGGTTTTGTTTTATTTCATTTTTGCATGGGAGGGGAAGGGGAGGGGTCTCAGATATTTCAGTTTTGCTGGTTTCGTTTTATTTAATTTTTTTGTTGTTGGGGTTCTCGTAGTCACATCCGTAAGCAAAGGGGAGAAGGTATGAGGTGGCAACTTCATCCGATGTGTTTTTTTTTCAGGGCTAATGGAATTCGGGATACCATGATTTGATTAAGAGTTAAACAGTCATTCACATGCAAAATACAGCGCCAGCCTAATAATAATAGTAACAATCAAAGAAATGCTGATAATAAAAACTGTAATGCTAATAATAACTCCAAAGGAATGATATTATTAACAGAAATTTCAAATTAATAAAAAAAAGTAATCGTTATTGAAAAGTATCTAGAAAACAGCTATCATTTTCCGAAGACAATCTTTTTACTTTGACTAGAATATATCAATAATAATATATACGATACTGAATCATTTGCAGAAATAAAATGAGAACATATTTTCTACTACATAAATAAATAAAAAAAATTCTTTAGTAGAGCCATCGCGTGTCTTTGAAAAATGGACACCTAATCTTTCATCTGCTATAAATCAACTGTGACAGGAAAAATAACACATAAAAGTGCATAATTCCGACTCTTCATGCAGTTACGTAATTATATTTGACATACGTGTCAGTCTTCCATGAGAACTCAATCACTTTTTCTGTAGTCTTTTCTTTCTTTATTTTTTCATCCATGAAGAAGTGACAGACACGATTCAGGACTATAATTCTGATATGTCCATAAAAGATATCTTAAAAATTAAGCTTCTCCAAAAGGGTTTCTTGTTGTTGATACTACTTTGACAAAGGTGGCCTAATGCCTACATGGCAGCCCATCCCAAACTCTCTTTCTCTCTCAAAAAAAAAATAATAAATAAATAAATAAATAAATAAATAAAAGAAATAAAAAAAAATGGGGAGTAATAATTGGCACCTGCTCCCATGCAAAAGAGATTATAAATCATAAAAAAAACACTTAAAAAAAAGAAAGACTCAAACTGTTTACACAACTTGGGAAAAACACATCAAACTGTTATTTTTTAGGACCGGCAGGTGTAGAAATCCCCTGCTCTGCACTGGAGAAAAAAAAAACAGAATATTTGCCACCCGCAAAGAAAAAAAAAACACCAAGAAAAACACTGAGGGCATGAACAGAATTCAGAGTAGTACGGTTTTCACCATAAAAAACAACCGCTATAAAACATTCCCTAAATTAAGTACTCCTCTCTCTCTCTCTCTCTCTCTCTCTCTCTCTCTCTCTCTCTCTCTCTCTCTCTATATATATATATATATATATATATATATATATATATATATATATATATATATATATATATATATATATATATATATATATACTGTACATATATATACATATATATAAATGCACATAAATATACACACATATCTGTATGTATATATATTTATACATATATATTATATACACATACAACCATTCCCCCCAAAAAATGTTATGACTATGCACGTAAATAATGCCAATTTTCGCTAATCACAATGCTGAATAGTCTACTAAATTTAAGCATCTGGTCTTGTTAACATTATACAAGCTAATTAGCAATAATCCCCACAAGTTACCAGCATGCAATCAATATTTATGGCCATTATTGTTGAGCAATAAAAATAACATGCAATCATTACTGCAGTGATTACCTTCCACCTTGACAAAAGATGTTAATAAAAATGAATAATTAGACAATAAGTACTTAGCGAAAGAGTCAAAAGATATCTTTAATATACAAAGATTTACAATGAATGGTATGAATAATGCATTATTAAATGGTTTATTATCAATTAGTTGCAAACCAATCACTTACGGACAATTAAAAGATTGTTTAATGAGAAATTTAATCTAAACAATCAAGATGCAGAGTACACAATTCATAAGTACAATAGGCAATTGTTGATAAAGATTAAATGGGAATACTTCACGCTTTCCGACAGCCAGCGTTATCAACGACTGCATTATCAAGCATTCTGACCTTTGCTGTGTCACTGTAATCAAGCCCTAATAAAGATAATTCATGTCATGCATATTGCAAGCACAGACAAAGAGTCGAATATGAAAAGCATTTCTAAAAAAAAAAAAGTAAAAAATGCGCCAAGGTTTCCTCGGCGCAATCGAGTTTTCTGTGCAGCGTATAATTAAGGCCACCGATAACAGATCTATCTTTCGGTGGTCTCGGTATAATGCTGTATGAGCAGCGGCCCATGAAAGTTTAATCAAAGCCCGGTGGTGGCCTGGCCTATATCGTTGCCAGAAGCACGATTATGGCTAACTTTAACCTTAAATAAAATTAAAACTACTGCGGCTAGAGGGCTGCAATTTGGTATGTTTGATGATTGGAGGGTGGATGAGCAACATAGCAATTTACAGCCCTCTAGCCTCAGTAGTCTTTAAGATCTGAGGGCGGCCAGAAAAAAAATTCGGACAGAAAAAAGTGCGGACAGGAAAAGTACGGACAGAAAAAGTGCAGACAGAAAAAGTGCGGACAGAAAGAGTGCAGACAGAAAAAAGTACGGACAGGAAAAGTACGGACAGAAAAAATGCGGACAAAAAAAAAATGCGGACAGAAAAAGTGTGGACAGAAAAAAGTGCGGACGGACAGACAAAACCTGAACAATAGTTTTATTTTACAGAAAACTAACAAAAAAAAAAAAGACTTACATAAGACCAACGAACTCCTCGCGAAGATTTCTCTGTTACCACGCTGTAATTATCGCCGTAATTTCGTGTAATTAAAAAACGTGAATGAAGAGTTAAGTTGAATGCAGAGCAATTCCGTCCCACGCACTCAAGCGCTCATCTCAAGCATGATAAAAGTGACAAGCACTTGATTTATTTCGGAATGACGTAGGAAATTAAGTTGCACGCATCTACCTGTTTTGAAATCAATGGTGCAACTGTCTAAAGCGTTGTAATTTTCAATATAAAATTCACAATAATTCTTTATCTTTTTCCACATATTTCTATGATTTTCGATGCGGTTTTTTCAGTAAAGAAAATACAATTATTACGAATTAAAAAAACATGAATATTACGTCAAGTCAAAATCAGTTGAGTAAAACCCTTATAATTAACTACTACTACTACTACTACTACTACTACTACTACTACTAATAATAATAATAATAATAATAATAATAATAGTAATAATGATAATAAATTCAATAATAATAATACAGTTTCAGCAGCTAAAGAAAAAGTACTTAACTCTTAAAACAACTATAAAATATCTACAAACAAATAGAGAGAATAACAATTTTGGGGTAAAATACATCATTACAATAAATATACCTATTCACAAACATTGTAATAATAATAATAATAATAATAATAATAATAATAATAATAATAATAATAATAATAATAATGTCCTCAGCCAGAATCAACAGGTTTAATGAATACAGCTATTGGCTACTGAAATATCCCTCCCAGGAAAAAAAAAACATGAAGGAAAAACAAAGACCAATTTCTCCTGAGCGTTGATTTCTCATTTCTGTTGACATATCATGACAGGGCCAACCAATGTTGACCTATAGAGGTGACCTCTGTCCAATCCCAGTGGCCCAAAGGGGAGAGGGGAAGTGGACATCTGGTTTGGATGGCCGAGAATTCCTTATGTCCAAAAGGGGTCCTTGCCCATAAATCTTAACGTGGAGGAAAAGGGATTTATTTTTGCCCTCTCTCTCTCTCTCTCTCTCTCTCTCTCTCCAAACACAAATACCAGCATGACGGATATTAGTTCATCTTTCTCTAAACATAGACGCTTATACGGAAATTAATTTCAATTTCCTTATATCCACAAGCAGATAGAAAATGAATCTCTCTCTCCCTCTCTCTCTCCAAACACAAACGCTTGTTGAGAAATTAATGTCACTTTCCTTATATCTACCAGGCGGAAAGAAAAGTAATTTTTTTCTCTCTCTCTCTCTCTCTCTCTCTCTCTCTCTCTCTCTCTCTCTCTCTCTCTCTCTCTCTCTCTCTCTCTCTCCAAACACACAAGCTTGTTGAGAAATGAATTTCACTTTCCTTATATCTAAAAGGCGTAAAGAAAATGAATCTCTCTCTCTCTCTCTCTCTCTCTCTCTCTCTCTCTCTCTCTCTCTCTCTCTCTCTCTCTCTGAAGCGACATACCAATGACTCTCTACAGGTGAGCTCTCCTTTAAATCTTATTTATTTACTCATTTAGAGCAAATAGCTGACCTAGGTCGCAGAATAAACAAAAGATAAATGCTGAATAGTAAATGACACTAAATTACTTACGCAATAAAGTAAACAAAAAGACACTGCTAGGTACAATAAACACTTATGATAGTAAAAAAGCATAATATATATATATATATATATATATATATATATATATATATATATATATATATATATATATATATATATGAAAAATCCTACAGCACAGCTGCAGAGGGCTTTGGAAGCAAAATTGCAATAGGTGATTCTTTTTTTTGTGGGGGGCGGAGGGGGAAGGGTGTCCACATCGCCGTTACCTGTATCAGTCGTTTTAATAAAAATCTAGTCAACCTCCGCATAATACCGACATATAAAAAGGATATGAATATCGATGGTGCTTTCGAACCCCGTCGGCCTTTTTGATGAAGTATTGAAATAAATAAATATATACAGGCTTTTTTTTGTTCGGTTTTTCTGCTGGGTGACTTTTTTTACAATTGTGGCGTAATGGGGATAATAGCCGGGAAATGAAAACGAAATGAATGAATGAATGAATGAACTCCCATTAATGTACACTGTTATACAAATGGACAAGGTTTAAAAGAAATAAACATTCACATGCTATATATATACATGCATGCATGAATATATATATATATATATAGATAGACATACATATGCATGAATATATCTTATATATATATATATATATATATATATATATATATATATATATATATATATATATATATATATATATATATATATATATATATATATATATATATATATATATATATATATATATATATATATATATATATGTATGTATATATGGTATGTATGTATGATGAGAGAGAGAGATAGAGAGAGAGAGCTTTATTTCAGAATCGATCGAAGGGCTACTGGACAGATTCACCCAGATACCTCGAAGTAGAGCCTTCTCGCTTCAGATCTCACAACATTAGATTTAAGCTCCGCAAAGTTTTAATCCTGATGTAAGATTATGGATGTGGGTATGAAAGAACACTAATGTGTGCGTGTTATGTATGTGTGTGTATGTATATATATACATATATATATATGCAAATATTTGTAAAAATATATGTATATATATACACATATACAGTATATATACAAATATTTTATATAAATATATGTATATATATACAGTAAACCCCCATATTTGCAGTCTCACTATTCGCGGACTAACATACTCATGGATTTCTCTGTGGAACGCATCTGCCATTATTCGCGGAAAATTCCCCCATTCGCAGTATTTTTCACTGAGAAATATTCACTAATTACTGTATGTTCATATCAATTTCAAGAGCAAATGTACTTTTTGTGAAAAAACTATTAAATTCTCAGGTATAAGCATTTGTAGAGGGTTTTTTTGTGTTTAAACTATCAAAATAGGCAGTTCTAAGTGTTTTTAGAGGGGTTCTAAGTACTGCGGATTTTAGCTATTTATGGGGGGGGGATGCGGTATGCATCCCCGTGGATATAGATATATATTTATATATATATATATATATATATATATATATATATATATATATATATATATATATATATATATATATATATATATATATATATTTATATATATATATATATATATATATATATATATATATATATATATATATATATATATATATATATACCCTCAGCAATCTCCTCTCTTTTCCTTCTAAATTCTCCCATTAGCCAACAATCAAAATAATATCCACTCTACCTCAAACAATCCCCCCCTCTCCCCTCCCCTACCCTAGGACCCCCACCTCAGACCCCCTCCATAGACAGTGTCAGTCTTCCTCCTCCTCCTCCTCCTTCGGCGACTTTCTCTCTCTCTCTCTCTCTCTCTCTCTCTCTCTCTCTCTCTCTCTCTCTCTCTCTCCAGTCGCCGGATCCCAAGAGCCATAGAAGACGCCGAGTGGTGGAAACTGATGATTCAGTGGCATCATACCCCCCCCTCTCCCTCTTCTTCCCCTCCCCTATCTCCCCACCCCTTCCCAACCCGTTGAAGTATTTAGAAGGGTTTACGGCATTACGTAAGATTTTTTTTTATATATATATAGAGAGCATTCATCAGTTTATTACCGATCGAGATTTCGTTAAAGATTACCGTGAGTGTATATAAAATCAGTTTATAAACCATTAAGAATTAATAAAACGATGCATTTTCTCTTTTTCTTTCTCCCTCTCTCTCTATTCTTCATACATACACGCACACACACACACACACACATATATATATATATATATATATATATATATATATAGTATATGTAAACATATAAAATATATATAAATATAATACTGTATATACGTATATAAATACAATATATATAAATTCTATGCAATTTCACCCAAAAGGGACGTTCCATGAAATAGTACCCATCAACTTCGATACGAAGTTGCTACCCCGATACTCACAAGCCAACTGCTTCTAGCATTAATACATGGTCCCCCATCCAAGCACTGACCACACCCATCATTAATTCGCTTACCAAAAGATCAGGGTTATTAAAGTCTGTAAGAGAGCATTTGCATATCGCATTAATCCATCTCCCCGCCAATTTAAATTTTTTCTGTCTCTCTTTAAAATACAAACCATATTTTTTTCATGCAACTAACGATATTTTCTTTCCCATTTCAGGTAAGTATACAGTGGGTCGCTGTTGCACAAGACAAGGAACATGAGGAATCAAAACAAAACCTGACTGCCACGTTAAGGGTATGTTGACAGACAGGATCAAGTGTAGATTAAATTCGTTTGCACAAGGGTGCACTTTTGGGGGGAGGATCAAAATAAGAGAGAGAGAGAGAGAGAGAGAGAGAGAGAGAGAGAGAGAGAGAGAGAGAGAGAGAGAGAGAGAGAGAGAATATGCTTTACAAATGAGAGATAAGCGAATGCTTTGCAAATTTGCTTTGTGAGAACTGATACTAAGATTTTCTTGCGAGAGAGAGAGAGAGAGAGAGAGAGAGAGAGAGAGAGAGAGAGAGAGAGAGAGAGAGAATATCTTGTAAATGAGGAACAGATTAGTTTCCATATTTGCCGTGTGATAAATATAACTGCAAGAGAGAGAGAGAGAGAGAGAGAGAGAGAGAGAGAGAGAGAGAGAGAGAGAGAGAGAGAAAATATCTTGTCAATGAGGAACAGATTAGTTTACATATTTGCCGTGTGATAAATATAACTACAAGAAAGAGAGAGAGAGAGAGAGAGAGAGAGAGAGAGAGAGAGAGAGAGAGAGAGAGAGAGAGAGAGATTCAAGGTTTTCTGAGAAATCAATTTCGCTTTATTGGGTACCAGTAGTCTCAACGTTAGTTCATTTTCACTTGGGAACCCTACGTACCATCGTTATAAAAATAGACAAAATAAATTTTCACCTGGAAAATCAGTGTACGATCGTTGGTAAAAGATACCTCAGGTATCTTTTACATCGATTTTACAATTTTCACTAACTATCACCTGCATAACTGGTATGAGAAGCGAATTCGGGTTAAGTTAGGAGATTGTCTTTAAAAATAACCAAGTAAAAAATGCGCCGAAGTCTCTTCGTCGCAATCGAGTTTTCTGTAGAGTGTATAATCAAGGCCACCGAAAATAGATCTCTCTTTCCGTGGTCTCGGTATAATGCTGTATGAGCCGCGGCTCATGAAACTCTCAACTGGCCTTGGTGGCGTGTGTTGTTTCGTTGCCAAACGCACGATTATTGCTAACTTTAATCTTAAATAAAATCAAAACTACTGAGGATAGAAGGCTGCAATTTGGTATGTTTGACGATTGGAGGGTGGATGATCAACAAGCCAATTTGCAGCTCTCTAGCAGCCTTAGTGGTTTTTGAGATCTGAGGGCGGACAGAGAAAGTGTCGAGAGAAAAAACCGCGGTGGACAGACAAAACCGGCACAATAGTTTTCTATTACAGAAAACTAAAAGAAGGAAGTCAGAGGAATGAAAAAAAAAAAGAAAAAAATAAGTTGTCATATCATGAGAGAAAAGAACCATAAGGAATGTTATAAACAGGAAAAGTTTGTTTTTAAACCACCACAAAACCGTGTGCTTATGACCTGTGTAAAGTTAGAAAAGCTTTTATCAAAGAGAGAAGAAAACCGTAAGTGTTTCGGAAAAACTGATTAAACACGTTACTTCAAAATACAACTCATACACACACATATGTTTGCATGTATGTATGTATATTATATATATATAATATACAGTATATATATAAATATTTATATATATATATATGTATATATATAAATACATATAAATATATAATATACATATATATTTATACATATATATACATATATATAAATATATATATATATATATATATATATATATCCATATATATATATATACATATAATATATATATATATATATATATA
>NC_089794.1:32125697-32148197 GCF_040412425.1 Macrobrachium rosenbergii | reverse complement strand
CAAGTTAAAACTAAACACTGAAACACAAAAATATTAAATTTGAGTGTTTTTAATAATAATAATAATAATAATAATAATAATAATAATAATAATAATAATAACCAATCTGACAAGAGTTAAAACTAAACACTGAAGCACAAAAATATTAGCAAGTGAGAAGAAAACGCCTGAATACTCAGTGAATGTGTTATTGGTATCTCTTCAGTGGAACCACTGTTTATAAAAAATACTTTTACTATTTATAAAAAGATTCTATTAATACAAATATCGGCAGAACAGGAATATTAAAGGGCGAGGAGGAAGCACGCACATATTCACTGAAAGAATATTTGATATCTTCTAAAGAATAGCTCCATTTTTATGGTAATATTCTTAAAAATTGACAACTAAAGAATCAAGAGTATTATTATATTATATAAGGGGAGTGGAAAATAAAATACTCAAAGAATGTTTTTGATACCTTCTTAATGGCACTACTGAGAGAATGGGGAGAGAAGGGGGCTTGGCGGGGGGGGGGGAGTTGGGGATATTGACAGAGCATCAATATTGTTGTAGCTGTGGTATTAGGCTGAGTAGATTGGGAAAATGGGATTGACATGGGCCATAAATTTGTACAAGTAAATTTTACCTTCATGCTTTGCTGGTAATTTTTTCAGGACATTATATATATACGGTATATCCTTCTCATATCCTTCTAATACCTATTTATCAGCTTCTGTCTTTCGGTGTCTTAATTTTGTACCGAAGTGTCCAACATTACGCCACACTCCATTCAAAACTGTTCACAAAATAAACGTAAAACTGTAGTCCCAAATTTTCTCTCTCTCTCTCTCTCTGTTTCCTATCACATCCCAGGTCATTCTCTAACCACTGCCTCTCATGACCCCGCTATTTCCAGGCCCAAGTCCAACCCTAACCCCTCCCCTCATCTTGCGGGAAGAGAGAGAGAGAGAGAGAGAGAGAGAGAGAGAGAGAGAGAGAGAGAGAGAGAGAGAGAGAGAGAGGGCCACCCGAAAACTCATTCCCTCGTTGGGAAAACAATTCGGCGACGTTTTTCCAACGCCTTGGAAATGGGTCGTCTGGATTAAGGAGGTTTACAAGAAAAAGAAATGGAAGAGGAGGAGGAGTAGGAGGAGGAGGAGGAGGCGAATTTCACGGTTTCCTTTTTTTAGTGATTTTTTTTCCTTCTCTCATGAGCTGCTTACGTATGTTATGAGATCTTTTGTTAATGCGACGCTGGTTGCCTGGGGTGTTGCAGCGTGCTAAATTGCAGGGATGGTTTCCATTTGTTTGTGTGTGCATGTGTTTGTGTGTGTTTGTGTGCTCGTGGGCATGTGTATATGTTTGTTTGCATGCAATAGCGGATCCAGAAAAATTTCATGGGGTGCACCAATTTTCATATAATTTTCATATATTATATACATACATTATATATATATATATATATATATATATATATATATATATATATATATATATATATATATATATATATATATATATATATAAAATTGTTATTATTATCTTTTTCTCAAAATTTTATTATTTCTATAATAGATTTTATATTTTTTCCCATTTTTATATTTCTCATTTATGTTATCTAAATCTTCAATATAATTATTTTGTCATTATTTTTCATTGGGGGAGCACGTGTCCAGGTGCCTCACCCCTAGATCCGATAGTGTGTGTATGTGTGCTGGTGGGCATACGTTTTAAGCTTTTCGGTACGTGCTTTAAGACTGATAAACAATTGGACACAAATTCGTTTATGAATTTTGGTTCAATGTCTCTTTATACTGCTTATCACACACGTTAAGCATAACAAAAACACGTGAAATCCTACATGCTGATATTAATCAGAGCAATTACAGCATAACATGGCTGCGAAAAAATCACTGAAAAAGCATACGAATTAGTATTGATACTCAAAAACCTTTTAGTTTTAAAATAAGAAGTAAAGGCTGATGGTCTACAATTAGGAAAAAAGCTAAATAAAACATAACCTTAAGGTGCAAAAAATTCGTAAATGTCAGCTAAAATATACAATCCATTTTTGAGGGCTCACTGTTCGTTAACATCAATGAAAAAACAAAAAATCTACTGAAAAAAAAACAAATATCCCATAACTTATTTATGAATAAAAATTTCACATATTTTTATAAAGTTTCAGTGTCTTAAAAAAAAAGGTTGTGTCCATAAATAACAAAAACCATGAGTTATTTTCGTGGTCCCGATGTTTTGTAACAAGACCTCACTAAGAACAACCCAATAAAACGTACCTCATTGTGAAATACTTTCATCGGAGAGAAATGAATGGATTCTGGGAGAGAGAGAAAAGACGAAGGGAGAATCAATAGAATCGATAAGTCAATACGTAATCTTGTTTGGCGATTCTGTGTTGGTGAGCAATATTGCCCCCCCCCTTCACCAATCCTCCCCCCTTCCCCACCCCGTCCTATTTATTTACCTGTACAGTACCAGTCCCCGACAACCTCGTACCACCTTACCTGTACCATACCAGGTCCACTTACGTAATCTTTGTATACTGGCGTACCATACCATACTTAACAGACCTGTACCATATATACCTGTAATGATGTTTAACTTTAATAATGTTTAACTTTTATCACTTTATCATTCCCACACCTGTAATTTGGTTCCTTCAATTCTACGTATGTTACCTGAACTACTAATCATACCTGTACCATAACTGTAATTTGGTACCCCTACAACCTACCTCTATCACGCCGGAACCAAATCTGGGACATACTGGATCTATCTGCCATACTTGTTCCGTATCAATTCGCCGAATCCATCCACTTCACACCTCATACAAGTACCATACGTATATTTAATGAAGCCCCTCACTTCATCCTCGCCCACTGATAGCCACACCTGTATTGCAGTGAAAAAACCTGCCTGCCCTATCTGTATTTACTGGTAGGCTATCTTTACGGTACAACCCCTTCGCATACTCCACTCTAAAAAACACAGCAATTCACTAAAAGGAGCGATAACGGAAAAAGAACAAACTTTTGTTCACAGTGTATTTGGTGCCAATAGCGACGGCTCTGGGAGCACTCGACGATTTTACAGGAGAGAGAGAGAGAGAGAGAGAGAGAGAGAGAGAGAGAGAGAGAGAGAGAGAGAGAGAGTTTGAGGGTGTAATGAAGAAGAGGGAGATTTTCTGGACCCACAGACAAAACATTCTTGAGCAGAGAGTGCCAGAGAGAGGTTAAATGGTGTTTTAACTTAGGGAAACAAGTTGGGCTGAGAGTGTCAAGGATTCTTCATTACACGAAGAAGAGAGAGAGACATGAAAGAGAGAGAGAGACTGTGAGAATATTAACAAAAAAACAAGTTTGGTTATCGTGTCAAGGTCAATGATGCATTTACGAAAATCAAGGAGAGTTAGTTAGAGTAGAGAGAGAGATCATGTTTTCTCTTAGAAATATAGAGAGAGAGATATATATATATTTGAGGGTGTAATGAAGAAGAGGGAGATTTTCTGTGGCACTCGTAAAACATTCTTGGCACTCAGTGCCACCAGGACATGTTTCTTTTAACAGGGACAAGTGCCGCGTGAAGAGATTCTTCATTACACGAAGAATGATTTAATGAAATATTACCTTCTACTTAAAATTTTAAAAAAAAACATGTAATTATCGTTCTCACACTGATGCATTATATGAAACGGTTTCCGTTAGTTAAGTATTATATACATATCATGTTTTCTCTTAGAAATATATATATATATATATATAATATATATATATATATATATATATATATATATATATATATATATATATATATATATATATATATATATATATATATATATATATATAGCAAAATATTGCTTAGAAAAATTATCATAAAATGTACAAAGTTATTTGCAGAAAATTATTTAATAATATATTACAACTTTATTAACTCTTTTACATTTTACAATAATTTTCTCTAAGTAATATTTTAGAAATACACACACATTACACACATAAAAACAACACACACACACACACACAGATTTAAAACAGTTTCACAGAATAATAAAAAAATAGAAGGTTTTTATAACGTATGACAAATAAAAAGTTTTATAGTTCATATATAAATGAATATTATATATATATATTCTTCATATGTTACTTCAGAAAACGACCATAAAATGTCAAATGTTAGGAAGGGAAAAATATTAGGAAAATGTAAAATATTCTCTTGTAAAAACAGAGAGTAGACAATATTTTAAAAATAATGAGGTATTATCAGGATATAAAAAAAATTTCACCAAAGTCCATCGTGACAGATTTAAAACAGTTTCAGAGAATAATAAAAAAAATAAACCAGGTTTCACCAACATTTTAAACAAATAAAAAATGAGTTTCCAATTTTAGTTATCAATGAACGAAAGAAATTTATTATATATATATATATATATATATATATATATATATATATATATATATATATATATATATATATATATATATATACAAACACCCCAAAACACAATCAAACGAAAGTCACTGCCCCTGCGCCAAAAAACACTCAAGACTGAAATGGCTAAAGTTAGTTAGCCTGGAACACCTGCCCCGCTGGTAATGATGTTCAGTCTTTTCGGGTTGGAAAGGTTGTCTCCAATGTCCCCTGCGAGAGAGAGAGAGAGAGAGAGAGAGAGAGAGAGAGAGAGAGAGAGAGAGAGAGAGAGAGAGAGAGAGAGAGAGAGAGAAGTCCCCACAATATGAGGTGCAAATAGACAAATCTGATCTGCTAACAGAATATTAATAATATGTTTAAATACGTGTTCTCCGTCTTTTCTCTAAATTTTGTTATTTTTATTTATATTTTAATTTTTATTTTCTGTCTACAAAGAGTAAGCGCGCATTGGAGTCACAAAAATTTGAGAGAAATAAGGAGGGATGTCTTGATTTATATTAATATACAAAATGCTTTCATACACAGCCTGTAAGAGCGTTATTTATATTATAATAATAATAATACTCTAGCTAATTAACTAAAAATATATCAACCGTGCATGATGTATGTATGTATGTGTGTATATATATACGCATTTATGTAGTGTGTATATATAAAATATATGTATATATATATACACACATATAGGCCTATATACATAAAAAATATATATATATATATATACTTACATATATGCAGTATCTATATACTTATATGTGTATATATACATATATAATATATACATATATATATATAAAATGTACATAATTACATGAATACATACATACATACATACATACATACGTATAAAAGCACACAAATCCCCAAACATTCATAAAAACCCATTACTCATTCGTTACATTTCCCAACATTCCTATTCCAAGGCGGTACACAATATCCCAGGAACCCATATAACAAACGAAACTTCGTAAGGCCTCCCAACGGCTCATATAATATGGAACGTGTAATAAGAAAGTGTGCCTTTAATATGGAGTGGCCAAATATGGAGTGCCTTAATATGGTGAGGCCTCAATCACCTACTGCAACCTGTGTCAGGGAAGGAAACATTATTTATCATTTTTTTTATACGTTATTTTTTGAAGATTCGTTTCCCCCGAGGAAGCATTTGTAAGTCTTTTGGGTAATTGGATGTGGCTTGATTTATTTATAATAATAATAATAATAATAATAATAATAATAATAATAATAATAATAATAATAATAATAACAACACAACTTCTGCGTAGTTATTCGATGAGATTGGTCTGCCCTTTTGTTTTCTGGGGGACACAGTTTTTCTTGATGGAAACATATTATACAGACAAACTTTATTTTACTACTACTACTACTACTACTACTACTACTACTACTACTACTACTAACAAATAATAATAATAATAATAATAATAATAATAATAATAATAATAATAATAATAATACTCACAGAGGCATGAGTCTTAAAATGGAGAAACGAATCTACAGTTATGAACATGTACATGTATTCAAAGATAAAACTCTACAGTTTTATGTTTAAATATATGTACATAATATTACATAATTGAGGATTTGTTTCTCCAATAATAATAATAATAACAATAATAATAATAATAATTTCTGCTCTTTTGTTTTCTGTGGGAGTCAATTTTTCTTGATGGAATAATAATAATAATAATAATAATAATAATAATAATAATAATAATAACAATAATAATAATAATAATAATAATCATTCGTGATAAATAGGACTCATTTATGAGAGATTCTACTTCCTTCCTAATAATAATAATAATAATAATAATAACAATAATAATAATAATAACAGCCAAGGCACATACGGGAACAGGAAAATAATAATAACAGCAATAATAATAACATCTGTCACACGACACGTGGAATAACTTTAAGCTCTCTTGCCAAGCTTACACTAAATGCTGCGACGCCTGCAGGCGTATCTGTCAACATTTGCACTGCCGTGAGCCCGCGTTATCCCAGACATTTTTCGGGCATAAACAGGGCCAAAGTCCCAAAGTGCCTGATGCTTTAATGGAGGAAAAGGTGCGCCCGTGTTTACACGACGCAGGCAGGTTTATTTGTCCTCCGAGGGAATTCTGGATGCAAAGCAGTTTGGGAAGAATGCCGTATGAGAGAGAGAGAGAGAGAGAGAGAGAGAGAGAGAGAGAGAGAGAGAGAGAGAGAGAGAGAGAGAGAGCATTTCGATTTTCTCTTATTGTTTCTTCCTCCTATTTTAGAGTGAAAAGTTTTATATATATACATATATATGATTTTGTACTTATGTTGTTTCTTCCTACCTATTTTATATATATGTATAAAACATACATATATATAAATTTATAAACTTATATATATATATATATATATATATATATATATATATATATATATATATATGTATGTATGTACTGTATGTATGTATCTATGCATATATATACAGTATATGTACATATATATTATATATATATGTATATATACATACATATATATATATATTATATAATATATATATATATATATATATATATATATATATAAATATAATATATTGGGAGTGCGTCTTCACTCCTTTCCTCTACGTATATACGCCTTTAACTACTTCATACAGATCATAGAATGCCTGTATGCGATACACAAAAAAGAGAAAAATTGCAAAAGAATAACAGAGTAACTAACCAGTCACTAACAAAATATGGAAAAATGAATCATAACACTGCCTGTAACTGGCCACAGGAATCAGGTGTAGGCGGTAACCCTTCATAGCGAGACCCCATAACCCAAAAGACTGAATGAATATCCTCTAATAAAGTTCAGGGAAAAAATAGACCATATTAGACACTTGAAAATATCAGCCAAATATTACGATGGAAAAATTTACATCATTATTGGTATGTTCTCTTGACACTGGGAAATTGAAAGGAACTACAGCAGAAGGGGATAAACACACACACACACACACACACACACACACACACATACACAAACACACACACGCACACACACACACGACAAATTAAAAAAGGAAAATGAAAGGGTAACAGTAGTGAATCAAATGCAGGAAAATAAGTAAAGAGGAAAAAATTAAGCTATTACCCAAATTGCTAATAAAATACTTAAGAATATACGTAAGGAAAGGGAAGGAAAATACGCAGAAATAAACAAAGACGCTACAAACCACATTATGAATAAAATACTGAAGAAAAGGGAATACAAAAAGAAAGGAAAAAGAAACTGAAGAATAACATACGCAGAGAGAATTAATGAAAGCCAACAAAAGGACACAGTACAAATTGGAATAAAACATGGGAATATAATGAAACAAAAGACTGAAATACGGGCTAACTAAAAGGCGGAAGAGGAAAGACAATAGACAGCGGGCCTCGAATCTCACAGCTGGAAAATAAGAAGAAATGTGGTCCCCCAGAAAAACTTTTTCTTCTTCTTCTTATTTGAGAAGATTGGTAGTGACTAATCTGTAAAGCTGCTTTTACCCTCCGTCATTTCCATCTCTCCTCCTCCTCCTCCTCCTCCTCCTCCTCATCTCTCTTCTCATTATTGCTATCCTTTCTCACCATTTTTCTTTTCGTTCAGAGAGAGAGAGAGAGAGAGAGAGAGAGAGAGAGAGAGAGAGAGAGAGAGAGAGAGAGAGAGAGTTTTTTTATTATTTCTAGGAAAAATCACTTTTTTATTACTGTCCTTTTTCCACAGTTCTTCATTCTCAGAGAGAGAGAGAGAGAGAGAGAGAGAGAGAGAGAGAGAGAGAGAGAGAGAGAGAGAGAGAGAGGTGTTTTAATATTTCTAGGAAAAAACCTATGGTATATTACTGTCCTTTTCAGCAGTTTTCCTTTCATTCTGAGACTGTGTGTGTGTGTGTGTGTGTGTGTGTGTGAGAGAGAGAGAGAAGAGAGAGAGAGAGAGAGAGAGAGAGAGAGAGAGAGAGAGAGTTTTATTATTTCTAAGAAAAACCTCTTGTGTCGTTAATGAAATAGAGGGAGAGTAAGAAAATGATTTATTGTTCTTGCCGATGGTCATATACAGAGAGAGAGAGAGAGAGAGAGAGAGAGAGAGAGAGAGAGAGAGAGAGAGAATGGCACGCAAAAAAAAAAAAAAAAATAACCTAAAGTCAGATTACCGGCACCTGCAGTTCATTCCAAGTCTCTCTCTCTCTCTCTCTCTCTCTCTCTCTCTCTCCCACACCTTTTTCAAACACCTTGCAAGCAAACTGCATTAAGGTGAACATTCGCAACATTGATAGAGTACACATTCATCCACGTTTTTATAAACTTCAGAAGCAGAAAGTTTTCACTCAACCCCAAGGATCGAGAGAGAGAGAGAGAGAGAGAGAGAGAGAGAGAGAGAGAGAGAGAGAGAGAGAGAGTCAACACCGCTAACGCGCCAGGCTGCAGTTGCTAAAGTTAGCAACTTCAGATAAGCTAGCAAACATAACACCCGTGGAATCCCTTAATGTGTATATGGCGATAAAAGGGTCGGGGAAATATTTTATGAGTTATTTTTAATGCTAATATAATAAGTATATTTTAGATCAAATGGTTGTCAGATTTTGTTTTTGAAATACCGAGTTGATATTTTTTCTGATATAAGTAAATATATTTCAAGAAAAATGTTTCTCAGATTTTGTTTTTGAAATACTGATTTATACTTTTTTTTTTATTTTTCTCGTTCTCGTGTTGGTGGTCTGAAAGGTTTTCAAGAACTTGTAAATAATATTAAGCATATTTAAGCATTTCATTGATAAAATGAATTTGGAGGTTCCTGAAATGACCTAAACACAAGACATTTTTATTTATTAATTTCGTAGTCAAAAAATTAATATAAATATTATTTAAATGTCTGCTGGTAAAAAATTAATTAGAAAGGTCTTGACATCACCTGAAAACAAGACATTATTATCCATTATTTTCGTAGTCAAAAAATATTTTAATTAAACAAACATGCAGAGAAAAATCTTCCTGCAATTTTTTTTTCGCCACATATGCTTCACTGAGTTTGCATATTGAATCATGTGAGGGAAAACCTCATCCTGAAATGTGTCAGAAAGATTTTGAGAATTTTTATTTAAAAAGGAAGAACTTCGTTTTGATTTGGTCAGAAAGATTTTGATCAATTTCTAAAAGTCAATTCTTTGTGCGACAAAAACCGAATACTTATCAGTTACATTAATCGTGGGAATTAGAAATCTTGGGATTGCGTTATCGGTGGCGTTTTCTGTCCCTCTTCCTACAGCGTTGGAAATCTCCCATATTCCGTTTTCCCGAATATTATGACCTTTCATTCCTTATCTCGAGCAGATAAGGGCATCAATAAATGAATAATTAATCGATGCACTTCATTCAAAAAGAAAATTTAATGAACTTACTCCTCTATAACTTCCTTTGTTTTCCCCTTTTACGCGTATATTATCTCTCTCTCTCTCATTTTGTGCATCTCACCGTTCCCTGTTACCGCATTTACCCACTCACCAACTTATTACATTTCCCACATCTTTAAACTCTCTCTCTCTCTCTCTCTCTCTCTCTCTCTCTCTCTCTCTCTCTCTCTCTCTCTCTCTCTCCAACTCAAATAGAACAGTACCAAACTAAAGTAAACGAGGAAACTTACTCTCTCTCTCTCTCTCTCTCTCTCTCTCTCTCTCTCTCTCTCTCTCTCTCTCTCTCTCAACTCAACTACAACACACCACCAAATTAATGTAAACATGGAAACTTACTCTCTCTCTCTCTCTCTCTCTCTCTCTCTCTCTCTCTCTCTCTCTCTCTCTCTCTCTCTCTCTAATCCTTTCCAACAAGGGCCGTGTATGCATTGATCCCCCTTAATATCTTAATCCTCGCATCTCTAATGCTGTCACCTGTGCCCGCCTGCGCGTTTATCAGGAAAATGTGGTAGGTCCCTCTTCGCCTTGGTTACCAAGAATCTCCCGTTTATATCATGGAATTTTCCTTGGGGTCCTTTGGTTATTTTCGGATTCTCTCGACAGTTAAGGAAAAGGAAAAATAAAGGGGAGGAATGGTGAGAGACAAAAATATAAATAAAAGAATTAAAAAAAAGTGTTGCATTCTGAAGAAGCGTTTTTGAAAGTTTTTTGGGTAGAATTGAGACATATAGGTTCTCGAGAACTGCGAGGGAATGAGACATCAATTCTGAAGATGAACAAATGTTAATTCTGAAGACACGATCTTATACGAGGCACTCACCCAATTACTGAAGATTTGAACGTGAATGGCAAACCGATTCTGAAGACTTATGCAGATCTACTACGACATCAGGTCAGATATTCTTAACTGACAAGAAATCAGACTTAACTCAGAGATCTGCCCCTTGCTCAGGTATTTGCCCGCGTTTAGGTATCTTGCCCTTGCTCAGATATTTACTTACGTTCATATATCTTCCATCAGATCTCTCCCACTCCAGAATTAGTCAGCACCTGACGCTCAGCATTAAAATTTCTTGTCAAACGCCCAAGTGATTAATTAGAGCAGGGACTGAACGAAAACACTAATTGGAATCAATTTTCAGATTTCTCTACCAACACTGCAAAATGTTTTGCCCATACTGCAAGTGAGACTGCAAAACACGGGTAATTAACACTGCAAATATGAGTAATTAACACTCACCTGACTATCTGATTAGTGTAATTATCAAGCACCGGCAAGGAGCTTTTGCATGTCATTAATATGTTTTAAAGTGATGTTGATCATTTCATGTCGAATATTCTGGGCTTACTCTTATTTACTTATTTCGGACACTGAACTATTTGCATTTAATGTTTTTGTATATTGCACTAAACTCTTATTTCCAACACTGGACTACTTTCTTAGAAAGTGTTTGATGTCACACTTAAATTTCCAACACTGGACTACTTTCTACAAAGTGTTTGATATCACACTTAAATTTCCGACAACAGACTATTTTCTTATAAAGTGTTTCATGTCACACTTATATTTCCAACACTGGACTACTTTCTTGGAAAGTTTTTGATATCACACTTAAATTTCCAACACTGGACTCCTTTCTGCAAAGTGTTTGATATCACACTTATATTTCCAACAATAGACTGTTTTCTTATAAAGTGTTTGATGTCACACTTATATTTCCAACACTGGACTACTTTCTACAAAGTGTTTGATATCACACTTATATTTCCAACAATTAGACTATTTTCTTATAAAGTGTTTGATGTCACACTTATATTTCCAACACTTTCTTAGAAAGTGTTTGATATCAGACTTATATTTCCAGCAATGGACTATTTTCTTTTAATGAGTTGGCATGTCACACTGACTCTCATTTCCAACACTCTAACAGCAATAATTTAAATGTTCAGTACCAAAACATCAAAATCATTTTCCAGCATTAGTTCAAATTCAATTTACATCTCCCAAAATAAAATCATTTCAACCAATACCCCACAAATAAAAATTAAGCCCCGGGTATGCTCGCCCGTCAAAATAAATCACTTAGTACCAAATATAGGTCAATTTTGTAATTAGGGAAATAATAGAGAAAAAATAAAAAAGAAAACATAGGGAACATCTCTTTCTGGACGTCAAAACAGGAAAGGTAGCCGTTTCACTCCGGAAACAGGAGAGAAACGTGAAGGAAATGGACAACGAATAACAGGAAATGATGGTTTTTGAAGTAGGGTATGAGTAAAGGGACTAATGAGAGGAGAGAATAAATAAATGAATAAATAAATAAATAAATAAATAAATAAATATATATATATATATTATATATATATGTACAGATATAAATACTTATATATACACTATACGCATGTGTAGATAAATAAATAAATAGACAGATAGATAAATATAACAAATATAATAAATACAATAGAGAATTAAATAAGCAAAACCTGTTCTAGGAGTATACAAATTTGAGTGCATACAATTGTGTGTGTGTATATATAATATATATATATATATATATATATATATATATATATATATATATATATATATATATATATATATATATATATATATATATATATATAGTATATTTATATATATACAACACATACACACACACACACACACACACACACACACACACACACATATATATATATATATATATATATATATATATATATATATATATATATATTTGTATATTTGTATATATGTATGTATGTTGGTATGTGTCTGTATATACATAATACAACTCTATACTTATTTAAAAAAAAGGCATATGTATTCTAAACGAGCACACGGAACATTCATCTAGGCAAAATGCCGTGACTGATAACTAAATTGCTAGATCAACTGAGAGATTAAAGGATTAACTGGCGTCACAACAACACAGGTCATCAAAGTCTGCTGACTAGTAATTGAACAGCACACCCCAATATAAACAACAATCCAGCGCCCCTTAATTCCAGTGATTTCACAGATTACACACGCAAGCATTTTCCTCACGGTAAATAACCTTTATTATTATTATTATCATTATTATTATTATTATTATTATTCTGAACATAAACCCCTGTTCATATTGAACAAGCCTACTATTACTACTACTGCTACTATTATTATTATTATTATTATTATTATTATTATTATTATTATTATTATTATTCTGAACATAAACTCCCTATTCATACTGAACAAGCCTACTATTTCTACTATTACTACTACTACTACTACTACTACTATTCTTATTATTCTGAACATAAACCCCTATTCATATTGAACAAGCCTACTACTACTACTACTACTACTACTACTACTACTACTACTACTACTATTATTATTGTTGTTATTATTCTGGACATAAACCCCTATTCATATTGAACAAGCCTACTACTACTACTACTACTACTACTACTACTACTATTACTACTACTATTATTATTATTATTATTATTATTATTATTATTATTATTATTATTATTATTATACAGAAGATATACCCCTATTCATATGGAACAAACCCACAGGGGCCAGTGACTTCAAATTCAAGCTTCCAAAGAATATGGTGTTCATCTGAAAGAAATTACTGTTACAGAAGATAATAGGAAATACAGACAGAAAGAAGAGATATTTATTAGAAAAGAAAAAAAGAACAAATTAATAAATTAATGGATAAACAGATAAAATATGAATAAATCATAAAAATACAAGGCGAATTGTTTTACGCTAGTAATGCATTGCATCTTTGACTGAACTTCTGAAGTTCCAATTACACGACACCCTCAGTAGGGAGACTGTTTCATAGTCCAACGGTGTGAGGAATAAAATTCCTCAGGAACTGAGAAGTTTGACAGAATGGCAACAAAAATTCCGCGGAGTAACAATAAACTCAGTAAGATTTTGACCTAAACACTATAATACCTAAAACAATCCCTTTATCTCGCTTATTTCTAATAAAAGCCTCGCGAACTCCCCATCCTCCCCCACCTTTAAACAAAACGCAACTTTGCATGTTGCAAATTATCGCATTCTTCCGGATTATCCCGACGCTAAATGGCTGCTTGAGCTGCAAGCACTCCCGGAAACAAATTGAAGTTTGTTCTGCCATTTCTGTAAAGAGTCCTAATGGTAACTGACGCCTCCCTGAGCGGGAGCGAGCCGTGTTTGCCGCTTTACTTTTCGAGATGTATATGTATGTATGTATAAATATCCCGACAATTAGTGAAATGGCTGCGGGATTTCTGGAAGTGTTTGGGTCTCGCTTTGTTCTTCTCTGCTGCTTGCTTATTATTTTTTTTTTTGGGGAGGGAGGGAAAAAACCTGTTTTTGTACTCATGTTATCTTATACACATTACTGTTTTAAAATAAGGGATATTATATACATAACATTTGCATAAAGTGGACGAAGATTTAAAACAATGTTTAAACGCATATATACATATATATATATATATATATATATATATATATATATATATATATATATATATATATATATATATATATATATATATATACACATTACCCTTAAGGTATTCAGCTCATACTGGAATGAAACTTCGCATTACAACCTGTACAAGGTATCAAATTCACTGATTTCCACTAAATGCAGAAAATGGGTTGAAAGTCATAACCATTATACTACCTCGTCCACATAATCATACATTTATTTCATATACATTTATATCATATACATACATATATTTTCTATACGAATTTATGTATACTAACAATGATATTTCCATACACAAACATACAACGCATACTTACGTAAACCAGAATATACATACTTCTGACAACTTCTGATAATAAAAAAAAAAAACCGTTCTCAGGCTCTTCGACGCGAAAGTTTTCAACGAAGTTTTCTAAAAACAAACTTCGCTTCCCTCTCAAATACCTCAATAGATTAGATCCTTTTTTTTTTTTTATTCCAGGCTGAACAAACTTCCTCCTTAAGTAGTTTCGAAAGATTAAGAGCTCCTCCGCTCTTACTAAGCTCCTTCCTAACGTTATACGAAGCTTCAGCTATTAATCTTTCATAAACGCCGGTCTCCAGAGGTGGTGATGGGTTACAATGAGGGCTGAGAAGCCCACGGAGTATCAGAGTATAAGTGACTGAGTGAATTATATCATTTCTCAAATCATGGCTGAATACAGAAGTCCTGCATTTTCGTCTATTTCTTCCTGCACTTCTCTATAACTGATAGGTGCCCTGTTTATCATCCTGCTTTCCTATGTGTTTCCAGAATCTGACCTCCTTTTATATGGAAGAGTTTCTTATCACCATTTAAATGGAGTTTTAAGAGGAGGGTAACGCACTGTCCATGAGGAATAAATTTTATCCACTTTCCTTCAGGCAAACATTTCACATAGTCCTGGAGGAGAATTAGAATATATAATTGTCTTGAGAATTAAACTGCACCAAAGTCCCTGGGGAATAAATTTCCCCATCGCCCTTGAGAAATAAATTAATAAACTTTTCTTAGTAATAAATGTTCTCGCTTTCCACTGGGAATAAATTTTAAAACTGCCATTGAGGAGAAACAGATTATCCAATTGCACTGAGAAATAAAGGGGCCCCAGTCCTCGAAGAATAAATTTTCCCACCGACCTTGAGGAATAATTTTTCTCATTGTCCTTGAGAACTAAATTATTCCATAGTCTTTGAGGAATAAACTCTCTCACTGTCCTTAGAACTAAATTTTCTCTGTCCTTGAGGAATAAATTTTTTCACTATCCAAAAGAACAAAATTATCCCACTGTCCTTGAGGAATACATTTTCACATTGCATTTGAGAACTAAAGTATCCCATCGTCCTTGAGGAATAAATTTTCTTAATGGCCTTGGGTAATAAATTATCCCATTGTCCTTGAGAACTAAATTATCCCATCGTCCTTGAGGAATAAATTTTCTTAATGGTCTTGGGTAATAAATTATCCCATTGTCCTTGAGAACTAAATTATCCCATAGTCCTTGAAGATTAATTCTTTCACCATCCTAGAGAACTAAATTATCCCACTGAAGAAATTCAACTTGGAGTACATTAAACGTAGGATACTTTTTCCATTCAGAAGGCAAATTGTACCCGCAATTACACGGGAATTAGTTCGGCAATTATCCAAAGACCGATGTTCCGGTTTAAAATTACGCTAATTGGAAACACCGAAGCCACGAGATATATTAACAAGAACAACAGGAAATACTCGGTAATATTTATTATCTGGTTTCGGGAGAAGGATATTTTACAGTATCTCACTACAAAACAAAAATGGACATCAATAATGGTTATTTATTTGATTGTCAAACTTAACATACAGGGAATAGGTTTACGGTGTATTGTATGTACTTTACATACACATATATATACGTGTATATATATATATATATATATATATATATATATATATATATATATATATATATATATATATATATTATATATATATACATATATATATATATAACCCCCAAACACACGCGCTAAAATGATGCAGTCCTAACAAAGTATAATATGATACGCAATAATATTTATATGATGACAATACCAGACGAAGGATATACTCTTTACGAAGACGAAGTTACCCTATGTGTCCTTTACTGTCGTCCAGGCTTCAGCGTCATAATAAAAACGTGAACAAAAAGGATTTATTATGTAATAAAAACGTGTCTTGCATATGTCTGATATATGTTTTATGATGCCAGATGCATGATTACTGTCCATCACACGAAAGTATATTTGCGCGTAATCATGATAAAGAGATTCGTATAACGTGTTGATATGTCAGGCGTAGGCTGGCTTATATAATGTAAAAACTATATGTTTAGTTGTATTTATATGAAGCTGAAAGCAGACGGTGACTTTTGATTCTGCAAATTATGAAAACTGCATATATCTGAATGGTTCGCGACTGGTTAATTTGGCGTTATGCCGTTTTCTATAAATCTAGCCAAAATATATAGTCTTTACCACTCGAATATTCTTAAATTTTAGTTAAAATTATCGTAACACATGAAAACCAACCAGTTCCGTCGTTCATTTCCAAAATTTTTGGCTTTATCAGGTTAAAAAACAGTAATAAAACTTACCATTGCTAATAGCATGAAAAGCAATCCACTCTGGAAAAAAAACAGTCACTGTTTATGAGCATAAAAATTAATGGATAAAAATATGACAAGATATACCAATAAATTAAGAAGAATAAAAAACATAATGCTATTAAAATACTTAAACTCCTCTTTCATTCAATAGAAGAAAATAAGTGAATAAATCAATAAACGCCTCTTGGTCACACCTTAGAATATAGCTGAAATTTCCCTCTATCTACCGGCATAAAACATAAATAACTAAACTTTCGTCTCATCAAGAAACACACTCCTCAAAAGGCGACAACAATACACGAGAAACACCACTCCTCCTCCAAACGAGAAGCATCACTCCATTCCCCTCGCTAGAAAAGCACAACCCCATCCCCGGGACGTCAGTGAGAAACAAGAAGAGGGACGGGGTGGGAGCATCCCACAGCGACCCGGGAGAAAAGTATGTGTGCTTGTCGGCGGCCAATGTCTTCCCGAAATCCCTTCCCAAATAGAGAGATGAACCTGTACGTCTTCCCGTCTCGTGTTACTCGCCCTGATATCCATGTTTATTGAGGGGTAGGTGGGTGTGGGTGTCAAGGGGGTGGGGGAGGGGTGCTTCCCCCCCCATTGCTTGTCCGGATGTTTAGGGCGGCTGGTTTATCTCACAGAGCGTGGAATCTTTTTCGCTGGCGCTGATTTGTTGCTTTTGAAAATGCACCTTCTTAGTTTTCTGTTAAAGAAAACTACTGTGCCGGCTTTGTCTGTCCGTCCGCACTTTTATCTGTCCGCCCTCAGATCTTAAAACTCCTGAGGCTAGAGGGCTGCAAATTGGTATGTTGATCATCCACCCTCCAATCATCAAACATACCAAACTGCAGCCCTCTAGCATCAATAGTTTTTATTTTATTTAAAGTTAAAGTTAGCCATGATCGTACTTCTGGCAACGATATAGGATAGGCCACCAACGGCCAATGGTTAAAGTTTCATCGGCCACGGCTCATACAGCATTATACCGAGACCACCGAAAGATAGATCTATTTTCGCTGGCTTTGATTATACGCTGTGCAGAAAATCGATTGCGCTGAAGAAACTTCGGGGCATTCATTTTTTATTTGTTAGATTAGTTAATTCACGAATCACCGCATGTGAACAGGCCCCTTTTTCGATTAGTTAACGCATGAATCCATGCAACCGAACAGGCCCCTCTGTCAGTTAACTAACCCTCATTGCATTTGAACAGGACCCTCTTAAGACTTGTTATTTTATGAATCACTGAACGCGAACAGGCCCGTAATTAGTTGATTCATGAATCATTACATATGACCAGGCCGATCCTCCGAACGGTAAATACACGAATTCTTGCATCTGAACAGGTACCTTTTTCAATTAGGTGAATCACGAATCACTGCATTTGAACAGGTTCCTTTTTCAATTAGTTGAATCACGAATCATTTCATTTGAACAGGTTCCTTTTTCAGTTAGCTGAATCACGAATCATTGCATCTGAACAGGTCCCTTTTTCAATTAACTGGTTCACGAATCATTGCATATGAACAAGCCACTCCTTCGACTAGTTAATTGATGAATAATTGCATCTGAACAGGTCCCTTTTTCAATTACCTCATTTATGAATCACTGCACAATAACAGGCCGCTCATTCGATTGGTTAATTCACAAATAACCGCATCTGAACAGGTCCCTTTTCTATTTAACATGATTTAATTCACTGCCCGAAACGTTTTGCTGACTATGTCAAAATTAATATTCAATTTTAACTTTTGTCAAATACTTTACATCATAAATTTTCTTACGGTAAAACCCCCTTTCAAATCTGCCTGTCAAACTTAATATTCAAATTGACCTCAAGTCAGTACTTTAAATAACTAATTTTCTTACGGCAAAATCCCCCTTTAAACTTGCCTCAATTCCTAAAAGCTAAACATAAACGGAGTACGAATGAGAAACCTATTCCCCTTTAACACGAACTCGCAAATCGCTCCTTGATCCAGTCATACGTCGCCAAGTACGTTCAGAGGCAGGCAAGCTAGTAATTCCCCCCAGCGAACACGGACGACATCAACATCCCAGCAGCAATTAGAGACGGAGTCCAATTTGACGGATAACGGAGCCATCACGTCGACATTCCCGTGAAACCCTGCGTCCTATCAGACCTTATTCCACAATCCCTTAACCAGCAGGATGCATGGTGTTAATGTAAGGGGTCGTGTTTGGTTGGTATTCTCATGGGGGTCTTGGTAAGTCTAGTAGAAGTGTCTTCGTTTTTCTGTTCCAAATGGGGGTTATTTTATTTTTTCACGAAGTCTCTCAGTTTTCTATGGGACAAGTGCGGGATGAAACGTCAAAATTAAGAGGCTTTTTTTTAAGTCTCTTGGTTTTTCTATGGGGCAATAGTGGAATTAAACGCCAAAATTAAGGGGCTATTTTTTATGAAGTCTATTGTTTTTGCTATGAGACAAATGTGGAATTAAACGCCAAAATTAAGGGGCTATTTTTTTTTTTTTATGAAGCCTCTTGGTTTTTCTATGGGACAAGTGTGGAATTAAACGCAAAAATTAAGGCTTTTTTTTTTTTTTTTTTTTTGAAGTCTATTGTTTTTGCTACGAGACAAATGTGGAATTAAACGCCAAAATGAAGGGGTTATTTCATTGCTTTCCTATGTGAAGGCCGACGTGACGGGCAACCACTTTTACTTATCTACTGCAGTCAATAATAAACAAATAAATGGGATAGGAATATGATAGAAACCTATCCCTCCATTAGGCTGCAACACGTCACCTTCTCTACAGCGATTTGTAACGAATACAAAGTATATTTTTGTGGGATGGAAAATGACAAAAACAACATCAGCAAGTTAAATAAAAGAACGCTAAAGCAACAACCGATTTAAAACAACGCGTCATACGCAACAACTGCATTACGACAACAAATAGCTTCGAACGTGTAACAAACAGCAAGAGCCGGTTGGGAGAAGCAAGTTACATCAAGACAGATGTCTAAATCAGTAGAGGAAAATTCGTAAGAGGAAAATTCTTTTCATTTTACAGTGGAGAAATAAGAAAAAAGTCTTTCCATTTTACAGTGGAGAAATAAGAAAAAATTCTTTCCATTTTACAGCGGAGAAATAAGAAAAAATTCTTTCCATTTTACAGCGGAGAAATAAGAAAAAATTCTTTCAATTTTTTACTGTGGAGAAATAAGTAAAAATTTCTTCCATTTTACAATGGAGAAATAAGAAAAAATTCTTTCCATTTTACAATGGAAAAATAAGAAAAAATCCTTTCCATTTTACAATGGAGAAATAAGAAAAAATTCTTTCCACTCTACAATGGAGAAGAGGTTTGGTTTTTTCCCATGAGAAAGACACCAACCAAAACGCATATCATTGCTTCCTGATTCCAAGTGGTGGAAAGGGTAAAAAGTCAGGGACACTCGGCAAAATCCAGGGAAAAGTCAGGGAGAAATAGGTTAAAATCAAAGGAAAAGTCAGGGGGAGAACTTAAGTAAAAGCAGGGATAAAACCAGGGTGGGAACCATCCACGTTTCCACTCCTTTACATCTTCAACTTCTAATCATCCCGAGTTCTCAAAGAAACAAGACTTTTTCCTCCCCTTTTTCCCCTCACTCAGAGTCTGGGGCAGACTTTCCAGGGATTCTTCACTTTTTATTTTAACTTCTAACCGCCCCAAATCTCTCTCTCTCTCTCTCTCTCTCTCTCTCTCTCTCTCTCTCTCTCTCTCTCTCTCTCTCTCTCTGTTAAAATAAAGAGGTATAATAGTGCATCTATTATATATATAATATATATTATTAAACATCTTTCTTTTACTGCATATTCATATTCTCTCTCTCTCTCTCTCTCTCTCTCTCTCTCTCTCTCTCTCTCTCTCTCTCTCTCTCTCTCTCTCTCTCTCTCTCTCTCTCTCTCAGTTAAAATAAACAAGTAAAGTAGTGCTTCCATTAAATATTTAATATATATATTATACCTCTTTCTTTTCACTGCAAATTTTATTTCTCTCTCTCTCTCTCTCTCTCTCTCTCTCTCTCTCTCTCTCTCTCTCTCTCTCTCTCTCTCTCTCTCTCTCTCTCTCTCCTTTTCCTGCAGCTCTTGAATTCCCCCTGAAACAGGGTTGGAAGATTTTTGCTCGGAACGAAGGGATGACTTTCTTTATCGTTATCTTTTATCTTCGTTCCAGGTTGCAAAACGAAGTCACTGCAGTGTTTACCGAGTAGACCATCTGGTTTTATTGCCTTTCAGATTCTCTGTTTTGGTTTATACTCTTTATATCAGGATACTGAGACGAAAAATCATGAGGATACTACTATTACTACTACTACTACTACTACTGCTGCTGCTAATAATAATAATAATAATAATAATAATAATAATAATAATAATAATAATAATAATAATAATAATAATGTGGCTGCTTCGGCACAGTTTCATTCACGGTAAAGTCCTTCTATTTTTCTAAAGATTCCTTTTCTTAATTAGAAAAATGGAGAAACTGTACTATAAATGAAACTCTGCTCTGGAGCCATAAGTTTTAATGAATTATGTTTAAGAAAAGGGTCTCCTTTTTAATTATTATTATTATTATTATTATTATTATTATTATTATTTAATTCACAGTAAAGTTTCTCTATTTTTCTTATGATTCCTTCCTTTAAAAAGGAAAATACAGACACTGTATTATAACTTAAACTTTGCTCAAGCAACCATAAATTTTAATGAATTATGTTTAAGAAAAGGGTCTCCTACCTATTATTATTATTATTATTATTATTATTATTATTATTATTATTATTATTATTATTATTATTATTATTATTATTATTATATTGAAGTCTATCGCGGCTTCAGCAGAATTGGTTTTATCAGTTTTTCTGAAATGATAAAATGGGCATACAATGGGGATATGAGGTGGCCAATATTAGTAGATTCGATTTCTGAGGTAAAAAATAATCTCCGGATATTTTACGTTTACTTACTGGTAAAAATATTCTTATCAAACAGAATACAACGATAATGAACAGTTGCCAGGGTAATCCAACTCGTTCGTGGGACTGTTTCAGGGGCGATAGGAGGAATTTAAATAATAATATAACGAAAAGGCTTACATGAAACGCGCACTAAATCTATTAAAAATCTTATAAAAGTCTATGAAAAACAAGTTTCATGAGCGAAGAGATGCTATAAGTATTTCCTAATTGAGACAGTATAAAACAAGTTAAAAATGCGCCGAAGTTTCTTCGGCGCAATCGAGTTTTCTGTAAATCGCATAATCAAGGCCACCGAAAATAGATCTATCTTTCGGTGGTCTCGGTATAATACTGTATAAGCCGCGGCCCATGAAACTTTAACTACGGCCCGGTGGTGGGCTTGGTCTACATTGTTGCCAGAAGCACGATTATGGCTAACTTTAATCTTGAATAAAATAAAAAAACGACTGAGGCTAGAGGGTTGCAATTTAGTATGTTTGATGAC
>NC_089794.1:32088197-32120697 GCF_040412425.1 Macrobrachium rosenbergii | reverse complement strand
CAGCAAATTCTGTAACGAAGAAAAATAAATATAAATACTAACATTAAAAATAAACAAACAAATAAACAAAAACTACGTTCCACAGCAAAAAAAAAATAAATAAATAATGTAAACGCATCAACCAAAAAAAAAAAAAAAGAAAAAGTCCAATAACAAAGAGTGGTGCATGCAAGCACGGTCAACCGTGCATGGCACTTCTTTTTTTGTTTCCAAGCAGATTACAAAGGTCGTCATGGAAGTCGTGACCTTCCTCTCTGTTCATTTGGCCGAGCTAATGAGGTGGGTCGTCGTCGTGGGCGTCCCTTTCGCTCAGCATCTCTTGTTTCGCGGGATGAAGGGAGATATGATGATGGCATCCTCTTCGGGCGTTTTTGGGAGGACTGTTTACAGATGTATGGCGTGGTTATGCTCTGTTAATAAAATTATTTTCTAGTAGTAGGCTGTTACTGCTACTGCTACTACTACTACTACTACTACTACTACTACTACTACTACTACTACAACTACTACTACTACTACTACTAATAATAATAATAATAATAATAATAACTGTGAATATATATACACATATATATATTATTTTTTTCACCATTTTGTGCCTCATGATAATGAGAATTTTACTCATAATAATAATAATAAAATAATAATAATAATAATAATAATAATAATAATAATAAGAAGAAGAAGAAGAAGAAGAAGAAGAAGAAGAAGAAGAAGAAGAAGAAGAAGAAGAAGAAGAAGAAGAAGAATGAATAATAATATAATGATAATAGGAAAGAAGAAGAAGAAGAAGGAGGAGGAGGAGGAGGAGGAGGAGGAGGAGGAGGAGGAGGAGGAGGAGGAGGAGAGAGAGAGAGAATTATACAACTTCAGGAACTCGACGACATAAAAATTATTGTTAATTACGGTGGCGGCTGGTATGTACGTTCACGATAATTGTCGGTAAATGGATTACCAATACAATGAAAACGTTCAAAGCTTGTTGACCATAATTGCATTTAATTATTAATCATTTAATTGTTAATCTGGGCTTTTTCTAGCTTGAAATGATCACTGGCTTGTATCTAGAACTAATTTTATCTGTAATGGCCATTTGGTAATTTTTATCATGCGTAGTTCATAATGATATCGTTCTAGTTACTTTGAATGCGTAAATTTCTTTAATTACAATTGGTCCTATGGTTTACCACTTTCAGCAAAACTCTCTTAATCAACGGAAGAATTCCCCTGTACTCAAGTTATCCGGAAAAATATATCATTAAGTACACCATTTTTTCATTTAATCTCTACAATATTTTATTCTATAATTCATTTACTTAAGCAGAGCCAGACTTATTCATTAAACGCTTCCCTCATAACAAAATCAATGGAAGAAAAGTCATCTTCTGTTTTCACTTTATACGTAAAATTTATTAATATTCCTCCTTCTCTTTTTATTTAAATATCATTTCAATTAATAATTAGCAATCTGGCCTTTATTCTTCAGCCCAATTCTTATAATGGTCTTCATTTCCTTAGTGCCATTGTCTTACTCACAATCAACCCAGTACATCACTATTTCCCGTTACCCCGTTGGGGGGTGTGGTGGTGAGAGAGAGAGAGAGAGAGAGTGAGAGAGAGAGAGAGAGAGAGATCTTTGCAGCGTCCCTTAGACCCCAAGCTGCAACCCCATCATTCCTCCATATTCTCTTTCTTCCATCTTACTTTCCATCCTCTCCTAACGATCGGCGCTGAATGACCTCATAGGTGCCAGCATTTGGACTCTGGCCTAAATTTCATATTCCAATCATTTCCTTAAAAATAAATCAGTGTACGAGCATAAAATAATTTCATATATATTATTGATTGTTTACCATGTAAATTATTATTTTCCCTTCATACAAATCGATAAACGACATTTTTGCAACAAATGAGCTTAACATCAAAATAACTAACATTTTTGTGAACCCAAAAGCGAAACATAAATTATTAATAATCTAATATTTAAATTATTATTTCCCCTTAAAACAAACTGATAAAGGACAAATGAGCGAAAGATCAAACTAAGTTACATTCTTGTGCAACCCAAAAGCGTAACATAATTCGCAACCAATTTCTTCTGGCCCAGGTTCCCTTGTCGTGACGGGCAAGTTGATTGGATCGCCTGAGTAGACTTGAGAGAGAGAGAGAGAGAGAGAGAGAGAGAGAGAGAGAGAGAGAGAGAGTTTTGAGGCACCATTTTCATTTTGTAACTTTTTCCGAAGAAAGTCTTCCTACGCACGGCTCCCGCAACACGCACACACAATCACACATACACCCACACACGAACGTATGGATGGAGTCAAAACGAAGTGAATATGCCTCTCTGTCTCGGTTAGTCTTTTGTGTTGTGGGTTTTCGAGTCTTTTGAAGTATTATAATGTATTTATTTAAATCTTTTTGCCGCATAATGGTGCATTTTTCAGTCATTTTCCTGGCTACGATTAAACATATTCAAGTATTTTATCACAAAAGATGTACACGTTCATGAATTTTACCACATGAGATACACATATTCAAGCATTTTACTACGTATGATGTACATACATTTTACCTCATATGATATGCATATTTAATATTTATATACCACAAATTCAGGTCTTTTATTGCATTTGATGCACGTGCTCTTGATTTTTTTTTTACTTATCAATTTAAAGGAAGTTCAAGGGGGGTTTCGTTCCCGCCTGTTACTCACGAATCGGATTCAGAGTTCGTACCCGTGATTCGAAACAAGTTTTGAATTCGTTGATATTCACAGAGAGAAGAGAGAGAGAGAGAGAGAGAGAGAGAGAGAGAGAGAGAGAGAGAGAGCCGTGTCATTCCACAATTCGCAAACCCCAAGCTTCGAATCGATTCAGATTCGTGAACTGACGAGAGCAGTTCATTTCAAAAGTCCCAAAAACGAAAAGTTCGTTGCTTGACTTCACGACAGCCAGCAAAGACGAGTTGCGATGTTTATTAGTTTTCTGAAAAGAAAACTGTTGTGCCGGCTTTGTCTGTCCGTCCGCACTTTTTTCTGTTCGCCCTCAGATCTTAAAAACGACTGAGGCTAGAGGGCTGCAAATTGGTATGCTGATCATCCACCTTCCAATCATCAAACATACCAAATTGCAGCCCTGTAACCTCAGTAGTTTTTATTTTATTTAAAGTTAAATTTAGCCATAATCGTCCATCTGGCAACGATATACGCCAGGCCACCACCGGGCAGTGGTTAAAGTTTCATGGTCTGTGGCTCATACAGCATTATACCGAGACCACCAAAAGATAGATCGATCTTCGGTGGCCTTGATTATACGCTGTACAGAAAAATCGACTGCGCCAAAGAGACTTCGGCGCATTTTTTACTTGTTAATATTGTTATGTATTAGGCTTTTTGACAAGTGAGATGTTCAGTAATAAAAAAAGTTTCTAATCCCTCAGAACAAAGAACTCAATTTGTTTTCCCTTTAGGGATATTTATCTATTTGTTTATTTTAAAGAAGGAGACGTGAAACCACCAGCAAATTTCCCATAATTAAGGAATCTTCGGAACTAATTCCGAACGCCTGGAATTCCCAAACTTGACGAGAGGTCTTTGCAGAAATCCAAGTGCCCCAAGACGGTCATCGAATTCAGGAATTCTCTTCCATCGAGGAAGAGCCAAGTTATGAATTTATATATCACTTAATTCTCCTTGTATTTTAATAATCTCCTTACATTTTTATCTACTTGTTTATTAATTTGTTAATTTATTTTTTCTTTTTTATTAAGTATCTCTTTTTTCTTTATTTCCTTCTATTACTTCTTTCTAATGAACATCATATTCTTTGGAAGAGTGACTTTAAAGTCAATGGACCTTGTGGGGGGGCTTGCTTCATATGAATAGGGTTCATCTTCTGAATAAAAATAATAATAATAATAATAATAATAATAATAATAATAATAATAATAATAATAATAGTTCGTAGCACGTTTTCATCATGCATAACTTTGAAAAATTCGTTTAAATAACAGAACTGTTGAAAACTCAATACATTTTCTCTCTAATCACTGAGAAGGCCGGAACTAAATTTACAAGTTTGTGTTAATTCGTGGTACGAATTACTGAGCTCCCAACTTCACGAAAATGTATAAGTAATAAAAAAGGATTAATTTAATTCATACACAAGGGTTAAGGCGTAATGGGAATGCAATTACGGAAAGACTGACGTCATAAAAAATCATGCCACACAACACCCTATTTCTAATCAACGACAAGGCAGGAGGTGAATTTATATTCAAGGGTTAAATTACGGAGAGATAGAGAGATGAATAGATTAATAAACCAGCTACAATCATAAGCCCTGCCCCATGAATACTCATGGAACTTGTATGTGGACAGCTTATGGCTTGCTTAGTGGTCACCCACCCAAGCAATTCAAATGTCGGCTTTTCCCGTTATTGAACATCAAGACTCTTACAGTATTCTGCCGTCGGCATATTACGCCATTGTCCCGACTAATCTTCGGCCTCGTAACGGCAAAACCACTGAATAAAATTCTCGGAGGCTCCTCTTTCCTCTAAGAAAATCCAACACATTGCAGGGTAATGCCCTAAAGGGTTTTTTTTTTTTAATGGGGATTGGTATTATGGTGAGCATTGGTTGGAATGGCATTACGAGGGGAGGGGAGGAGAGGGGAGGGGAGGTGAAGAGGAGGGCGAGGATGAGAAAGGGGTGGAGGAAAGGGAAGGGGAGAGGAAGGTAGAAGAGGGGAGAAGAAGGGAAAGGGAGGAGAGGGGAGGAGAAATGAAGGGAGAAGTAGGGGGAGGGGAGGGAAAAAAGGGGAGCAGATGAGAGGGGAGGGGAGAAGAGGGAGGGAAGAAGGGAGGAGGGGAGGGGGAGGGAAGGGGAAGATGAAGAGAGGTGAGAGGAAGGGAGGAGTATCCGGGTGATGTGAGGCTCACTATCCCCTTGCTCTTTCACCCCTCCCCCTTTTCCCTCTCCCTAATTCCCTTCTCTCTTCCTCACGTCATAAGCCCCTCCCTCCCTCCCTTACAACCCCCTCCCTCTTCTCCCCCCTCCCAACTTCCCCTACATCCTCGACCCATACCATAAGCGAAAGACTCCTGGGGGACTTCCCCTTATCAGTACCACAAGAATGCTCCCAATTTCCCACATTCTCACCCCCTCCTCCTCCAACAACAGCCCCCGCCTCCACCATTCAGGAATTCCCAGGCGGGAGGAACAAAGACAGATAAAACGGGATTGGAAGAAAAATGAAGAGGCATAAACGAGCGTAATTAGGTATGGATTCACTCTGAAGTGATAATGGGGATCTAATCATACGGCCTTTATGGTGAGAGTGTGAACTTGAGATTATATAAGCCTTCTTTTATCATATTTCCTCCTCTAATTCTGCTTCTTTTCCTTTGGTCCTTAAACTTTTCCTTTTAAAATTCTGTCGAAATAACCTAATGATAGATTAAGTGCATATAGCATATGCTATATATTAATCGATCTATATATAATCTATGTCGATTAATCTATCTATTTATAATCTACGAACAGATAATCAGTGGATAAATTAGTAGATATAGCAGATAAATAAACCCTTTTTGATTTCCATGGCATAAATAAGACAAAATATCCTTTTTGACATCCTTGGCATAAATAAGACAAAGACCAAAATATATGAAATTACTGAAGCAGGGAATTGGTCCGATGAAGCCGAAGAATTATAATGGAATTCTCTCCACGGCAACGGTTAACAAGATTCCTATAACCTGCCCTCTGCCAAGAGTAGGGTTCTGTCCCTCTTTCGAGGTTTTGGCCCATACTCCTTTTAACGAGGTACTCTCTCTCTCTCTCTCTCTCTCTCTCTCTCTCTCTCTCTCTCTCTCTCTCTCTCTCTCTAAAGAAAGAAAGAACAAAAGACTAACAAGCACAAGACGAAGAGGCATCAAAAGAATCGATGTTGTTGGAGAGAGAGAGAGAGAGAGAGAGAGAGAGAGAGAGAGAGAGAGAGAGAGAGAGAGAGAGAGAGAGAGAGAGAGTTCGCTAACGCCAAACAACACGGCAGCTAATCATCAAAAGAATCCATGATGATACAAGTCTGATACTGATAATACGATAATGAACACGAGAGAGAGAGAGAGAGAGAGAGAGAGAGAGAGAGAGAGAGAGAGAGAGAGAGAGAGAAAGAGAGAGAGAGGGAGAGAGAGGTTACAACGCCAATCTACCGATGTGGTTAATATTCGTAACATCTTGTGATGTCAAACTAAATGTTCAACGAACGATATCACGAATAATTTCCGTCCCTGAAATGTGGAGTTGAAATATTCAACTTTCCATTCCATCATGAAGATAAAAAATATCTCAGCAGCCTATCAACCAAAATAAAAAAATATAAAACTTTGACGTTCCATTCGCTATCCCACTGGGGGATGGGTTAAACAAGCTCTTAGCATCTGCGAGGGAGGATAAAAACAACCCCCCAAAAAAAAAAAAAAAAATGCCCCCTCTCCGCCCCCCCCATAAAAAAAAATTCTCCAGACCTCCAACCACCTGATTTTGTCCTGAAGGCATCCCGCATGATTTCTGGGTCACGGGTTTTCGAAAAACATCACAGGAAATGGATCGAATATCTCCTGGGAGAATATATATCACGGGGTTTCAGGAGGGGCAGGAGCCCCCGCCCCACGCCCCCCACCCCAACCTCGTCCTGGAAAGGATAAGGTTGCCAGAGGTCACCTTTCCTTAAAGACTCAGATCGTGCCTGGAAATGCAAAGGTTGCCAGAGGTCACCTGGAAGTTAGAATCTGGAAAGGAAGGTTGTCAGAGGTCACCTTTCCTCAAGACTCGGACGGTGCCTGGAAATGCAAAAGCTGCCAGAGGTCACCTGGATTTTGGAATCCGACAGGTCTGTTAATGTTAGGGTTGCCAGAGGTCACTTTCCGGAAGTGTCTGCGTAGATGCCAGAGGTCGCTATCTGCAAGAATCAGGCGGTGCCATAAATTCCACATATTCCCCTTTTGGGGAACGAATTTGTCGTCGTGGTAATACATATCCCTTACCCGTTTCTTTGTCGAAATGGAAGAGGGGTCAAGAGCGTGTGTGTGAGTGTGTGTGTGTGTGTGTGCGCGTGTGTGTGTGTTTGTACTGACAGGATATCTCAAGAACTGATGAACAGATTTGGATAGAACCCGAATTTCTCCAAAAACGATTAACTTTTGGGAGAAATAAGCAGAGACTGCAATATATCTCATGGAAACCTTCACATCCGGTAAAATATACATTCCTTCAGAAGATAAGACTTTTAATACCAGTATGTTTGGGGACATCATTTTCACATTCCATGGCTGTTATTCATGTGCAATAATTTTGTGCATTAATTAGTAAAAGTTCATTTATTCACGGCTTAGTGCTCTCTCTCTCTCTCTCTCTCTTGAAAAATCACCACATACACTCAAACACAAACATATATATATATATATATATATATATATATATATATATATATATATATATATATATATATATATATATATATATATATATATATATATGTATGCATGTGTAAGCCAAAATGTAAGCCAAACGAACGATTAGCTGAACAACTGAAGGAAATATTTACGAAGGAATATTAATGTACACTAAAACGTACAAATGAAAAGTGTACAACGTAGTAATTACACAGAAGCAGCATCGCGGTCTTCTCTAAGTAACCAGAGAGATTCCAGTACATTAAAGGGATGAAACATTTATTCCTTAGAGCATTAAGTGAAGACTCACGGCGTATACAAGGCTCAATAATTCTCGAGCCTTAAGTGGACCACTTTTAATTATAATGAGCAAACACGCTTTTAAAATGTTATGAACCAGCGTAAGACAAAATGGGAAAAATTATCCACCTCGTTAATGAGAGTGAGATAACTACGAAATTATCTCCCCGGTTTAAAGCCACTGGTCCTTCGTATGAAAGCTGTACTGAACGCTTCCCCTAAGCGCCCCCCAAGCCCTTCCCTCTTAGGCGCCTTCTAGGGTACAGTTCCCTTCATCCATGACTTTAGGTTTTCCCCTAAAGATGACCTATTTAGGCCGTAAGCCCGTGCTAGTGGCTGAATCGTCGTGAAAATGGGTACTTTTTGAGGGCTCTTTTTTTTGGGGGGAGGGTCCCCTCAAGTTTTTTTTTTTTTTTTTTTTTTTTTTTTTTGGTGGTGGTGGGAGAACTAAGTATTAAGTGGTTAGAGCCGCCGTTGTTTACTACTCTCGTAAGGCCGGTTGTGTCTTCAACCACTATTTGGAGTTAGTCTGGTAAACCGGGAATGTTATCATCATCCTTTTTTATTGCCGAAACGTCAATTCCGAGGCGCAATTTCCCTGCAAGAACCGACATGTCACGACTGCAATTCTTTCTATTCAGTTCCAGCCACGGGAGCTGCCATCTCCCTATCTGGATTTGGGGAGAAGATGGCGGAAGAAAGACGATTGGTACCAAAAATAATGACGGACTTGAGAATGCATAATGGCGGAAGATAATAAAAAAACAGTTTGGGGAAACTAAAGACAGCATAAATATCAATATGGTCCCCAAGAAAGCGTTTTTTTTTTTTTTTTTTCAACTTAATGACTATGACAAACAGGGACGGCAGTAAAAACAAAAAAAATAATAACAAAATGGTGGCAATACACGAAAATGGCCGCCAAGCACCTAAGCTTCTAAGGTCAACTTATATAAACAAATGGCTTTTTATATTAGGCTTTTTATATTAGGCTTTTTATATTAGGCAATGCCGAGCAAGCTTATACATTTAAAAGAATAAAATGACAGGGAGAGACACCGAACTCAGGTGTCAATATTGGAAACTCGACAAATAAGATGAATCAATGCCACTTTTACAAAGACAAAATTAACAGTAATTTGGCTGCACAGATTTATTGTAATTTACTCTTTATATATATATATATATATATATATATATATATATATATATATATATATATATATATATATATATATATATATATATATATATATATATATATATAGTATATATATATATATGTATATATATATATATATAATATATATATACACTCTCATATATGAACAAATATTTCAATTTATTCATTACACATATATACACACATACTGTATATATATACATATATATATATATATATATATATATATATATATATATATATATATATATATATATATATAATGTGTGTGTGTGAGAGAGAGATGCGTGTGTGTGTGTGTGTGTGTCTTGTGGCACCAACCTTTAGGATGAGGAAACACAAAAACACAGCAATCGCAATTTCTCTCCATAAGACTGGCCATACATTAAATCCATCGATACCCAGGGTTTTTGTACCTCGTCGATGCTTCCTTTCTTTTACCTACTTTATTCTCCTTTCCTTTACCTATTTTATTTTCCTTGGTTTTGCTTACTTTTCCCTTTCTTTTACTTAATCTATTTTCCTTTCTTTTACCTGTTTTCCTATCTTTCACCTATTTTATTTTCCTTTCTTTAACCTACTTTATTTTCATACGGTTTGTTTTGTCAGGTGATTAGTGGGTCCTAGTAAACATCGGAATTCCCTTCCCAGTCTCCCTTTGCAATTTATGATCCTCTGGCGAACAGGAGAGCAGACGCTGAATTGGAACAAACAAAAGACGGTCTAGAGAAAAGGGTCTCTTCAATTTCCCCCCTCTCTTACCAATGGGGGTATCCTGGGTTTTTAAGTATAAAAATCGACAATTCACAAGTAATGTTTGTATTTCCTGTGTAGAATTCTATTAAATAAAAAAACCATTGGCAAATTACCCCAGAAATACACAATATATATATATATATATATATATATATATATATATATATATATATATATATATATATATATATATATATATATATATATATATATATATATATATATATATATATATATATATATATATATATAATATAAACTATTTCAGGTAAACAGAAATAAGTAATTTTGCATTCAGGAAAAAACAGACTTATAACCATGCTTAACACAACTGAGCAGATACACGTAATTTTAATAACCAATAGAAAAATTTTAACCTCATAAGAAAAAAATTGCCAAAATCAAGATGATCACTCAAATTTTTAAAACTCGCAAACCTGAATATTCATCCGGAGTTGTTTTATGGGAAAGAAAAATACACAAGTTAAGGAACTCTAAAAAAAAAAATCAGATTCAAATTTGTTTTAAGTATAAATTCTTCACGATTTGATCGTGTGTGGGGTTAGAAGGGGGTGGGGGAAGGTTGAGGAAAGGTGTGGAAAAGGTAAACTGGCAAGCCTTTTTAAAAAACGCACGAGATAAGATTTGCTAAACCGTGTCTTCCTTGCTACACGCCATGGCTTTAACGCTCTAATAAACATTCGTGGTTCAGCCTGGCGTGAAAACATATCGCTCTTGCCCTCGGCGTGCCCATAGTTCATGCCAACAGTTTGGCATCTATTTTTTTTTCTACGGATTGAAGCTCGGAAATTTACATTCCTGCCTTCTTGAATGTTTTTGCAGGTCGGTCTGAATTCGAAGGTATGTGGTTTGAGGCATCTTGGATTTTTGTTTTTGTCTGGCTGCTTCTACAGACGGTGAGAGGGTGACTGTTCTGGGATGAGTGAATGTAAAAGTATGCATTGTTTCAGTGCATGAACTCCAGAAATGTTCATATTTTTCTTTCTGAATATTTTTGCAGGTCAGTCTGAATTCGAAGGTATGTGGTTGAGGTATCTGGTGTTTTATTTTTTTTTTTGTTTTTTTTTTCGTCTGGCTGCTTCTAGGGACGGTGAGAGGGTGACTGTTCTGGGCTGTGTGAATGCGAAAGTATGCATTGTTTCACTGCATGAACTCCAGAAATGTTCATATTTGTCTTTCTGAATGTTTTTGCAGGTCGATCTGAATTCGAAGGTATGTGGTTGAGGCATCTGGGATTTTTTTTTTTTTCTGGCTGCTTTTAGAAACGGTGAGAGGGTGACTGTTCTGTGATGTGTGAATGTAAAAGTACGCATTGTTTCACTGCATGAACTCCACAAATGTTCATATTTGTCTCTCTGAATAGTTTGGTAGGTAAAGAAGTGGTGATTATGATAGGTGATCTGAATGCCAATGTATTATTTTTACTACACATTAATCAACTCCTCTATTTGTGTACGTGTGAAACTTTTTCGTGCTGATTTCGGAAAAACTGAAAATTAAAAGTGCTGGGTGATACTGATGCAAAGGTTCGTATTTTTCCTACTGGTTTTGTTGAGAAATGAATTTTCTTTGTTTGTACATTTTTAACTCTGCTTTGGAGAAGTGGGGAAGAGTGATTGTGATAGATGATCTGAATACAGCACTATACACTATTTTTAAAATAAAATGCTTATTAGGGAAATTTTTCTCATGGTTTACACTAAATGCCTTAAAAAAAAGACAGAGTGATGAAGATGGGAGTAATCCGAATAAGGTTTGTGTGTGTGTGTGTGTGTGTGTGTGTGTGTGTGTGTGTGTGTGTGTGTGTGTGTGTGTGTGTGTGAGAGAGAGAGAGAGAGAGAGAGAGAGAGAGAGAGAGAGAGAGAGAGAGAGAGAGAGAGAGAGATTATTGCTCTAAGCCTAAACTGACAGGGAGCTGTGTTCTGAAATGGTTTAAGGACAGTTTTTGGATATATCTTGTCTTCTTGAATTAATAAATAAATGAATAAAACGAACCTATTAGCTGAATATCCTCAAATGTTACAATAAATCAGAAAAGATACACAAAATATTTCACATTTACCTCCATCAAACACTGAAAGAGAAAATTTGCAAAAATAACAAGAGAGTTATTTTTTCCTATTGTAGTTAATATGAAACTTATAAATATTATCAATTCAAACATTTCTAAAGAAAAGCGATACTACCTCAGGAAATGTTGCAAAAAAAAAGTAAATATCAAAAAAGGAACTTCTCATTAAAAAAACTTACTAAAACCTTAATGAGAATTACTAGAAAAGTGGATTCTTCTCCTAAAAAAAAAAAAGTCTAAAAATTAATAGTCTAGAATTAAAATAACTTTTCAGAAAGTAATTCCCACGACAAGAGTCACAAAAAAAAGAAAAAAAAAAAGATTTCCCCCAAAGTGTTACATAAAACAGGCGGGAGAATTTAAAATGTATTTTATTATGTCTCGCAAATGGCCTTCCACTGGTCTAATCCGGCAATAAACGGTATATATTCACTATTACATGATCACTTGCACTCCCAGCGTTGGCCTGCTGCAGTGCATGGCTTGGTAATTGCAGCGAAATTGTGTTTTAATTCATTCGGGCTCTGCTCCAATGGCCAAGAGGGGTAGTTTCACCTTTGACATTCAGGTTACACACACTCTCTCTCTCTCCTTAATCTCATTGACACCAATGTTAGGTATCGGTATTCCGCTCTCTCTCTCTCTCTCTCTCTCTCTCTCTCTCTCCTTAATCTCACTGACACCAATACAAGGTATCGGTATTCCTTCTCTCTCTCTCTATCTCTTTCTCATTGACACCAATGCTAGGTATATATATTCCTTGCCCTCTCTCTCTCATCTCTCTCTCTCTCTCTCTCTCTCTCTCTCTCTCTCTTCTCTCACTGACACCAAATGCTAGACATAATTATTCCTCCTCTCTCATTGACACCAATGCTAGGTCTATATCTATTCCCTTAATCTCATTGACACTCTCTCTTCTCTATCGGTATTCATTCATCTCTCTCTCTCTCCTCTTAATTCACTGACAAGATAATATCGTTTATCTCATTGACACCAATGTTACGTATCGGTATTTCTTCTCTCTCTCTCTCTCTCTCTCTCTGTAAGGTAAGGTCTCTCTCTCTCTCTCTCTCTCTCAGTGAAAACACTGTTAGTTACCGGTATTCCTTTGTTAACCTTGCTCTCTGTCTGTCTGTTTGTCTGTTAGTTCCTCTATTTCACTTGTCAACTAATGTCAAAACTACCGCTATCTCTCTCTCTCTCTCTCTCTCTCTCTTCCCAGAGAAACATGACACATCGTTACGATACCCGCATAACGAAGCCACAGTATCACATTTCCTCTCTCCTTCGGGAAGTACGAGAGAGAGAGAGAGAGAGAGAGAGAGAGAGAGAGAGAGAGAGAGAGAGAGAGATAGAGATTTCTATGGGAGAAAGTTCTGACGTGAATTATTGCTCTTCTAAATACTTAATACTTATAAGTCTGGATCGTAATCATCATCAACTCAAGACAGACTCAGGCTCTGAAAGTCTTTAAGTCTTCAACTGAGTTTTGGAAGGCGAACATGAAGAAGATTTAAAGATTTGGAAGGCGAATATAAAATTCTCAAGAGTTATGGTAAGCGAAATTAAAGTTTTGTTAGGCTACGGAAGCAAACGAAAAGCCTTGAAGACTGATATCAATGCACGTGGATAATGAGATTTAAAAAGCCTTGAGGACTGACATCAATGCCAGTGGATAATGAGATTTAAAAGTCTAGGAAAGTGGGTATTTAGTCTTAAAAGTCTAGGAAAGTATCTACGGACATCATTGTTTTTACGAATTCCAAATTATTCTTCCTTATAAAAGGAGTAATCATCGATTCTTTCAGGGTTCGAACTAAACCATTTCTTACTAGGCTGTCATTTATATACTTTAATATTTCTTTTTTTTTTATATGTATATCCGGTAACAATATGAAATAACACAGAAATAAATTTTTACAATTTCCTATCTATAGCTCGTCACAAATCAGCTTTAACTGAATCGTAATTTACATAGCATCCTTTGAATTTAGATATTACCGATTTCCAAGTATACTCAACTTATATAATTTATTCCTTTGATTCCTTACGGCCATTTAAATTTACTAATGCAAATGACCTCAAAGTAACTATATTCACGTTAGGAAACAGGGATCAAAAATTACTTCACACAATTCAGAGAATGTGGATGATAAATTTTCCCAGTGCCTTAAAGAGAAAGGAGTCTTAAATTACCTCAGGCTGATATTCTCAACGAGAGTTGTAAAGGGGGAGAGAGAGAGAGAGAGAGAGAGAGAGAGAGAGAGAGAGAGAGAGAGAGAGAGAGAGAGAGAGAGAGAGAGAATTATTCTGTTTATTACCAATCCTAAACGAATTTCTGGAGGAATGTATGTGGATCTTAAAAGAGTGTGTGTGTGTGTAAGAGAGAGAGAGAGAGAGAGAGAGAGAGAGAGAGAGAGTCATTCTGTTTTTTACCAATTCTAAGCGAATTTCTGGAAGGAATGTATGTGGATCGAGAGAGAGAGAGAGAGAGAGAGAGAGAGAGAGAGAGAGAGAGAGAGAGAGAGAGAGAGTCTCACTTCACTGGAGAAGGTTTGTTATATTACTTAGTGATAAGCAGGACCTTATCAACAGCATTTCTTATAACTTATAAATGCTGTCCATTATAACTTAAAAACTTTAACATAATGACCCTATAGCACTAAATCACTGGATCTGTCGAGAAAATAATTATTTTCGTCTCTGTATGTTATTTTCAGAGTACATCATAAAGTTATTAGAGAATGCAAAGCAAACCAAAACATACTTACAAACACACATATACACATATATATATATATATATATATATATATATATATATATATATATATATATATATATATGTGTATATATATAATATATATATATATATATATATATATATATATATATATATATATATATATATATATATATATATATCATAAAATCCATGTAAGAAGGTGAGTGAAAACGGGATTTTGAGCAAGTACTTTTGTAATTTATTTTACATTTGAACTTGAAATGCAAATAAGCTACGAAAGCACATGTTCAAAGTCCAGTTTTCAATCACCTTCTTACGTTGATTTTATGATATTCTCAAGCACGCGTTCATTCGTGTTACATTGGATATATATAATGGAATATAGAAATGCGGATACTCGCTTTAAATGATAAGAAACAAAATACAAAAAAATTATAAAAACATTTCAACCACAATGCATCATATTTTGCTGCGTGGAACTTATCAATTATCAAGCCAAAAACACTCAGCTTGAATGTTATATCAAGGTTGAACTATAAAAAAAATGCCTAAAGAGCACGGATTATGACGATGCTGAAGATTTTAAATCACCTAAAGGTGGAAAACTTATTGAGAGAGAAAAAAAAAAGTGTACAATGCGCAGAAGTTTTTTCGGCGCCATCGAGTTTTCTGTAGAGCCGCTACAGATCTATCTTTCGGTGGTCTCGGTATAGTGCTGTGTGAGCCACGGCCCATAAAACTTTAACCACGGCCAGGTGGTGGCCTATTCTATATCGCTGCAAGAAGCACGATAGGCTAGAGGGCTGCAATTTGGTATTTTTGATGATTGGAGGGTGGATGATCAACATACCAATTTGCAGCCCTCTAGCCTCAGTAGTTTTTAAGATCTGAGGGCGGACAGAAAAAGTGCGGACAGAAAAATTGCCGATGGACAGACAATAGCTTTCTGCTACAGAAAACTAAAAACATTATCTGCTGTAAACGAATGCACTATTCGCCTACATCAATGCCCAAATTGTTCTCGAGGGCATTGTACCCAAAGTCTGAGAGGTGACAGGACTGATAGGTAGATGGTCTGATAAGGTGGAAAGTGTGAGATGTAAAAATTAAGGAATAGAAGATGTTCATCGGAGAGAGAGAGAGAGAGAGAGAGAGAGAGAGAGAGAGAGAGAGAGAGAGAGAGAGGGATTACATCAAATTTAACATGGACTGAGAGGAACAAAATGAATAATTAGAACAATGAATCCGGTGCTAGGAATATCCTCCCTAGTTTTCTATCTAGTAATCCTGGAAGTCTGATGTTACGCTTCAATGTATATAAGGTGTATAAAATAAAAGGTGTTATATTAAAAAAGTTGCAATAAAAGCAATCTTGCTCACACAGGTCGCATTATATGATACATAAAAGTTACAATTTAAACTACTAACCTAGGAATAAAACCCAGGATAGAGGCAAACAAAATTAATAAATTTAAAGAATGAAAAGAAGAATTTGCTGAACAAGGAAGGAATGTGGATGAAGATCAAAATGCGAAATGTTACCCCACAACAAAACCTTCCGATAAAACCCAAAATAAAAACCAAAAGGACGCAAATAAAAGGAATAAGAAAACCCGCAAATAAAGCAAATAAAACTCCAAAAAAGGGCTGTTTGATGTTCGAAAAGGTAGTAAGGTTAAGGCTAGAAGGTGGGTGGGGGTGGGGAAGGCATTCGATTTATCCATCTCGGAATAAAAAGGAAAGAAGATCCGGGTGTGTCTGAATCCCAAGGTTATTGGAGTGCATCGGGGGCCAGAAAAGCTCTCTCTTTCTCTCTCTCTCTCTCTCACACTCTCTCTCTCCATGATGATTCGTCAAAATAACATATTTCTCATGACAATGAGTGCTGAAACTCTCTCTCTCCTCATGATGATTTGTCATCTCTCTCTCTCTCCATGATGACTTGTCAAATTACCAAATTTCTCAGAACAATGAGTGCTCTCTCTCTCTCTCTCTCTCTCTCTCTCTCCCCTCATGATGATTTGTAAAAATACCCTATTTCTCATGTCACTGATCTCTCTCTCTCTCTCTCAACAGCTTCTAAAAAAAATCTAAACTTTTCCCAGATACTACAGACACAAAAAGATATATCGTATGAATGGTTTCATTCCAAGGGTGATAATTACCTCCCCGAGGCCCTTCCCATTTTCAGTTGTGTGTGTGTGAGAGAGAGAGAGAGAGAGAGAGAGAGAGAGAGAGAGAGAGAGAGAGAGAGAGAGCAAAAAGTTATTTCCAGATAAAGTTACTTTTCAAACAATGCAGATAAAATCTCTCCAGACATTTTGGAGAAGTTTAGTTCTTGCAGAGAGAGAGAGAGAGAGAGAGAGAGAGAGAGAGAGAGAGAGAGAGAGAGAGAGAGAGAATCATAAAAAATATTGGGGAAAGAATTTCCAAAGAGAATCTCAAAATCCTCGACAAGGAAACGGACTCCCAAACTTCTCACAAACTAAATCTGCAAAAAAAACCAAACCCAAAGTAGCAGCTCAGTGGTAAAGCAATGGGCTCGCACTTACAAGGTCCGTAGTTCTGACAGGTCTGCCATCCAAGAGTCACCCTCGCTGTAAACAGGTACAAACTTAACCTTAAGATTTGCCGAGAACCTGAATCTTTTACGTTTCTGACTGAAACATTCGAAACATACATACATACAGATATACATAATATACATATATATATATATATATATATATATATATATATATATATATATATATATATATATATATATATATATATATATACATATATATATAAATTAGATCATAAATTCCGTGTTTATGCAAGTATATATATACATAAACATATAATATATAGATGTATATATATATATCTACACATACATGATATATATAAACACACACACAATATATAAAAATTTACAAATATATATCAATAAACAAGAAAATATACAAATACAATAAACGAAACAGAAAAACAAAACAATAAGCACTGTAAAATACTAATGGCTTTTTCTTACTCCCATTACAGGTGAGTTGTTCTTCACAGTCCTGTCTGGAGTGAGGAGCGTGAGTATATTTCAAAGGAAGAGTCGGAATAATTTCTGAAAAGATTTACTGGCAGAATGGACCCACCTGAGGCGTTATTTTAAGCCTGAGTTGCGCCAATTGAGAGAGAGAGAGAGAGAGAGAGAGAGAGAGAGAGAGAGAGAGAGAGAGAGAGAGAGAGAGAGAGAGAGAGAGAGAGAGAGTCTTCATTAAAAAATAGAAAATCGTACAGAAGAGAAAATAAAATCTGTTATGTACAATAACTTACATTTGCCTTCTGTAAACAGTTAATGTACCTTGAGAAAATCAAATTTTTATAATAAAATAAACCTTAATACACAGATTTCTTGAATGAGATTATTATGTATAATACAAAAATCATATTTTAAATTGAAAACATAAAAAGAAATCACTTCCGTAAAGCGGGACGAGGAAGCGTTCATTAGCTTATCTCTTATCCATGATGAGCACCCTTTCGCTTTCATCATTTCTTTTTCTTTTTTTTTTTTTTTTTTTGGGGGTGAGGGTGGGGTGGGGGGGGGGAGGGGGGATAGAGGATTGCAGTAAGAGAAGCCCAAATTAAAACTGATCTCACAGATTGAGTGTTTCATCATCACCAAGTTGTTGAAGTCAAACAGAAAATTAATCGTGGTTTTAAGTTGATATAACAATATAAGCTTTTTTATTATTATTATTATTATTATTATTATTATTATTATTATTATTATTATTATTATTATTATTAAATGCAAGACTACACACAAACACACACACTTTGCTTCCACTCCAAATTTCAATAGAAAAAATGAAAAAAATACAATATCACCGAAACAAAAACTAAAGTACTAAATGACTGAGTTTCTTTCATATGACAAAGCAGAAATATAAGTCGATTCACTACAAGAACTTAAAACATTTTGAAAAATTAAAGTAGAAAACTACAAATCATTTACAGTTCGATTATCTCACACTGCCAAAGCAATTTGTTACTTTTACATACTTCACATAAGTATAAAAATTTTCAATTCTAATAATTACAGGGGTAGTTTTAAACCCGGGTCTTAATATTTCTTTTGCTAAAATAATAAAAGTAATAATTATCAAAATATTAGCAAACATCAGAAATAAACCCAGGATATGATTCCTCAACTACCTTTGTAATATTTCGTAGAAATCCCTAAATTATTTTTTCTGATACCTGCGTATATCTGATAAGAGATATACGCAACCTACGCATTGCTTGTAAAATAAAAAAACTATGAACCCATTTCAGTGGTTTAAAAAAAAGCAGGTTGAGAATAAAGAAAATATATGTATTTCTTTTATACTGTAATTTAAAAAATGAGTAGACTATGATTCATTTCAGTGGTCTGTACCAAAAAAAAAAAGCGAGAGATGGAGAATGAAGAAAATTTAGACAACTTTCTTTTGAATTCCGATTTAAAAAATGAGCAGACTATGATTCCTTTTTAATGATTTATACAAAGTCGAGATGGAAAATAAAGAAAAAATATATATATATATATATATATATATATATATATATATATATATATATATATATATATATATATATATATATATATATATATATATATATATATACATACATTATATAATTTTTAAATCATAATTCAAAAAACTAGTAGGCTATGATTCCATTTCAATGTGTTTTATAAAAAAAAAATAGGAAAAAAAACCTTGAAAATAAAGAAAACACACAAACTTTAAAAAACCGCTTTCAAAAATCCAGCAATTCCATCGACAAAAAGCTCATTCCCGAAATGAAAAAAAAAATTCCCGAGAAAACGGCTTGGGAGCAATTCATCGCCTTTAAGTCCGCGCGGGCCGAGGAAGCATTCATTAGCTTATCTCTTATCCATGATGAGCACCCTTTCGCTTTCATCATTTTCTTTTTTTCCTTTCTTTTTTTTTGGTGGGGTGGGGTGGAAGGGAAGGGGGTTGAAGGAAGAGAAGCCCAAATTAAAAACTGATCACGCAGATTGAGCATTTCATCATCTCCAAGCTGTTGAATTCATGAAGAGCATGAATGGATGGTTATTACTTTGAGATAACAATATAAATTTTTATTGGTTATTATTATTATTATTATTATTATTATTATTATTATTATTATTATTATCATCATTATCGTTGAAGAGTATATCATAAAGGGCAAAATCTCTCTCTCTCTCTCTCTCTCTCTCTCTCTCTCTCTCTCTCTCTCTCTCTCTCTCTCTCTCTCTCTCTCTCTCGAAATAAAACGAGATTGAATATTTCGTGTTAGTCGTTGAATTCATGAAGAAAATTAATGGCTGGTTATTACTTTGAGAAAACAATATCAACTTTTATTAGTTATTATTATTATTACTGTTGTTGAAGAATACACCATAAGGAGCAAAATCTCTCTCTCTCTCTCTCTCTCTCTCTCTCTCTCTCTCTCTCTCTCTCTCTCTCTAATGAAACGACAAAACCGTGCCCAATCTACGTTTGCATTTATTTCGCCTGAGGGATTTAACAAAAAAAAAAAAAAATCATAAAGCCATTACAGAATCGCTTGCTTTTCATTTCGTTCCGGTCTCAAAAAAAGGCAACAGAAACAAAGAGAAAAATCTGAGTTTATACATCTAGTTTTTCTTTCAGTTTTATCTCGAAAGCTTCTGTATTTATATCCCCTCGAAAAAAGTGAATAAAAATGCAAAAAAAAAAACACATTACGAACACGGAAAAGCTTTGTTAAATAAATAACCCTGCCCCACAACCAACTTCAAGTGGCGTCACATCGTAAGGGGTTAACGAGGCTGAATAAAAATAACATAAAAATTGATGTTTTATAAAAAAAAAATCCGTTCACCAATTCATAACTTTCCTGAGCTATTAAATGAAAGAAAGAAATTGAAGCAGAGAAAAGTTCAAGAAGTTGAACAGCTAAGTAAGTGGAGACCAAAGGGATGTTATGGGCAGTAAATTCTATCATTTCGCCTTGAATGAGGTTCTACAAGAATTTTTCCAGCTGTGACCTAACCATAAAATGGCCTTCCGGGTCATGTGGTTGAATCGTTGGAACTTCGGAAGTGCAATTAGGTGCTAATGGTCTATTGTTGAGGAGTTTGATGTGAGTCTAATTCGTAGTTAAAATGTTCTACGTAATCCGTTTATTCTTACAGAAATAACTCTACCTATATATATTTTTTTTTCATACAAAGCTACTTTCCATTTTGGATCCCTTGGACATGAAAGGATTTAGCCTTACCATTTAGGATTGCTACTGGCTTGGCTGCTGCTGCTAATAATAATAATAATAATAATAATAATAATAATAATAATAACAAACCAACACTTGGACTTGAAAGCATTTAGCCTTTCCATTTAGGATAGCTACTGGCTTGGCTGCTGCTGCTGCTGCTAATAATAATAATAATAATAATAATAATAATAATAATAATAATAATAACACTTGGACTTGAAAGCATTTAGCCTCTCCATTTAGGATTGCTACTGGCTTGTCTACTACTACTACTACAACTACTACTACTACTACTACTACTACTAATAATAATAATAATAATAATAATAATAATAATAACACCTGGACTTGAAAGCATTTAGCCTCTCCATTTAGGATTGCTACTGACATGGCTGCTAATAATAATAATAATAATAATAATAATAATAATAATAATAATAATAATAATAATAATAATAATAATAATAGCAACAAACCAACACAAAAAAAAATAAAAGTGAAAAATGACCATAAGCAAGAAGAGTGCTCGCCATGCACAGCAAAAGATAAGTTGAATGAATCCTTCCAACGGCCCGTGCAGACTAAAGGCGATGAACCTCTGTCAAGTCTCATTCCAAGGAAATTTCATTTCGGGAATGAGTTCCAGGTGATCGCATTACTCGATTTGATTTCTGGAACATACGTTTGCTGGCCATGCGCATTTAATTCCCTCTTCGTGTTCTTACTTTGCGAAGAAGATCCATCAGCTTAATTATATTTTTAAATTTGTGATTTTATTTTGGTTATGGGACGTTTCATCTTCAGTGTATGTAATGGAAATTAATGTATGCATCAATTTAATTACATTTCGAGACTGTGAGCTTTTGGTGTATACGCAATATTATTTAATCTTCACTATTTTCAAAGAAAAAATTAAGTTGAATTAAATTTTTATATTATTATTTGTTTGCCTCAAGTGAAAATTCTGACTTTTGCATTTTCTAATTGTCTGCAAAGTCGCATCTTATCTTCAGCCATGAACATCTAACAAGGAAGTTCCTAGCATTTGTTTTTTATATTTGATCAAGTTCAGCAAATGTTCAATTGAGAAAGATAAACTTATTTTAATAATAACGTTAATAACAACAGAATCAGTAACAACTGATAATAACTATCATGGTAATAACAACGGAATCAGTGACAACTGATAATAATCATGTTGATATAGCAACATAATCAGTGACAACAGATAACAATAATCATGTTAACAACAACAGAATCAGTGACAACTGATAACAATAGTCATGTTAATAACAAAAGAATCAGTGACAACAGATAACAATAATCATGTTAATAACAACAGAATCAGTGACAACAGATAACAACACTCACGTTAATAACAACACAATCAGTGACAACTGATAACAGTAATCATGTTAATAACAAAAGAATTAGTGAAAACTGATAACAATAATCATGTTAGTAGCAACAGAACCAGTGACAACTGATAACAATAATCGAGTTAATAACAACGGAATCAGTGGAGATTTATTAGGAAATCAACAACTTTACTAGAACAATCTCCCCCAACACAAATAACATAGTATCCCCAAGATACAAAAATAATATACATTGCTGGATACAAAAAAAAATAGCCTTAAGTTACTATTTCATCACGAAAATATATCTCCACAGCACGACTAAAACATTGCTCAGTAACAGAACATAACATGGAAAAATGAATCAATCAAAAACACATATAAAGAATATTATTTAATTACAAGAATAAAAAAAAAAGTGCTCGATCACAATACCACAACTTACAAAACATATTTCTCAATCACAAAAACAGGCTAAAAATATTACTCGATCGTCACATATATTCAAAAGCACATTCGATCACAAAAACATAACTTGCCCACATTAACTCGATCACAAAAACGAACTGTGCCAAAACCTCACTCCATAACAAAATAACAACACGTCAAAAACATTACCCTCTAAAAACATTCGTCAGCAACAGGAACATAACATCGCCAAAAAAAAAAGAAAGAAAGAAACTCGATCGGAAAAATTAACATAAATTGATTACTGGAAGGCGTCCTCCAATCCACTTTTTCTACGAAACGCCACAGACTGAAAAGACCTATCCTTCCGGGAATCCTATCCTACGCGCTCGGCCAATTAACAGTTCAAACGAGAGAGAGAGAGAGAGAGAGAGAGAGAGAGAGAGAGAGAGAGAGAGAGAGAGAGAGAGAGGAGTTCCAAATTTTTTTTCCCTGATAAAATGACTTTTCAAACAGTGCCGATAAAGTATTCCCAGATATTTTGGACGAGATTGTTTAGTCCTTGCACACACACACACACACACAGAGAGAGACCTTACCTTACAGAGAGTCCCTCAGAGGCGCCTTTGATGAGAGTTGCTAACGATCTTCCGGTATATTTTACATCTTCCAGTCTTGGATGGTCTGGGATGCATCTTAGAGAGAGAGTTAGTTCCTCAGATGAGAGATTGAGAGCATTATCGGGTTGCTTTCCTTAATTTTCCTGGTATAGTTTTTAATTTTTTCCCCTTTTGATAATTTTAGTTCCATGATATTTTCGGTAATTCCTTCTATCTGATGCTTAAAATGACTTTTCAAACAGTAGTCTTTGTCAAGGTCCTTAACGATAAAATCTTTTCCCAGATATTATGGAAGAGTACGTTTTATAAAGCATAATCATGTGTTCAGCTTTTCTTGTTTTTATTTTTGCTTTGCACTTTGCCAATAGAATTGCTATTTGATCACATCACACCAAGGTCACTTGTTTGTGATTGTCTCATTATTAGGTCCTTTATATGCATATGGCATTCCACTTTACACCACAGTTCATTGATTCAAATTTATCACACACTATTTACATTTACAGAGTTCCTATCTTCATCACAAGCAATTCTCTACTTAAACTTGTGTCATAACTGAAACTTCTTACTACTATTTTTCTTTTTAATCCTTGTTATTACTAGCTTCATCTTCTCATGTTTTGCAATCACTATCTGTTTTCTGTTTTGCAAAAATTCTTTTATCCATCTTCCTACTTTGTCAACAATGTTAGAGAGAGAGAGAGAGAGAGAGAGAGAGAGAGAGAGAGAGAGAGAGAGAGAGAGGGTTTCTAATTTTTTTCCCCTGATAAAATGACTTTTCAAACAGTGCCGATAAAATCTTCCCAGATATTATGGAAGAGACTGTTTAGTTCTACACACACACACACACACACACACACACACAGAGAGAGAGAGAGAGAGAGAGAGAGAGAGAGAGAGAGAGAGAGAGAAAACATGAAAACCGTATTTTCTTTTTAATCCTTGTTATGCCTACGCCATCTTCTCTCTCTCTCTCTCTCTCTCTTTTCTTCCGGTTTTTCAATCTCTCTCTCTCTTTTTCTTCCGGTTTTTCAATCTCAGTCTATCGTCTCTATCTCCCTCTCTACGAGATAATGTCCATCCCGGTCGAGGGGCGAGAGAGAGAGAGAGAGAGAGAGAGAGAGAGAGAGAGAGAGAGAGAGAGAGAGAGAGAGAGATTCTCACAGGTAACTCTACAGGTGACTCTCTTTATCGCCGTCTCCTTTGAATTTTTAATTGGCAGAGAGCGTGGGATAAGTTCCAGGAAGGAGAAACGGGGGTTTAATAACACTTTTACAGTGTGTACGCATGCGCGCGCGCGCAAGGAGTATTGTCTAACGCGCAAATGACGTACAATGTGATAGAAGTAAATGACCCCATAGAAACTACTTGGATTTACATAACAGCAATATTGTTTACACGAATAACATAATAATAATAATAATTCCAGCTTAAACTTTACCTCGCGGGCCTTATTATGACCCATTCTGTATACACCAATCTTCTAAATTAGTTGGAAGCTGCATTCATGGGTTTTATTTAACAATCAAAAGAAAAAATCACTAATAATAGTAATAAAGATAATCTCAAAAGCAGCAGGAATTTAAATGATGCACACAGCATAGATTATATACATACATACATACATATATATATATATATATATATATATATATATATATATATATATATATATATATGTGTGTGTGTGTGTGTGCATGTATGTATGTATATATATAATACACACGCATACACACACACATATATATATATGTATACATATATATATAAATAAACAACAGCATTCCATATAATAATAATAATAATAATAATAATAATAATAATAATAATAATAATAATAATTAATAATAATAACAACAACATTTCCCTTTTATCTCGCAAACTTCAAAACACGAAACGAGAAAGATAACCCTTTGTCAACCCAAGCCACTAAACTCGAATAAGATAAAAGACTAGCAAAGAGCCTCTAGTGCATCAGATTTAATGCGAGCCCTCTTCTTCATAATCTTGAACAACTTGATTTCTTTTCTCGCAACTTTAAGAGCGGGCGGAAGAGCCAAGTTGTTTTCTCCGGGAGAATGCGGCGACGAAATCTTAAGTGTTTCCTTTTTTTTTTTTGTGCTTTTGCTGTGAGACGTTATAGCGAGACGCAGATGTTAACGTTACGTGTTTAATGGTTCGTGTCAATTCTGAAGCGAGTTTGAAATACGTGAGATAATACGCGATGGGTCTGTGGAATTGTTTTTGATGTTTGACGTCAGAAATTTGTTATGCCAGAACTGAGAACTGAATTTTAACATATAAAATTTTATGTGTGAAAATTGTTTTTTTTTTTTTTTTTTGTAAAATCAGCAGAACTGAGAATTCACTTTTGACATAAAAGATTTTATGTTTTTTAAAGATTTAGCAACATATATACTCCGTATATTTCATAATACTCATGCATACATACATATATATATATATATATATATATATATATATATATATATATATATATAATTTATATATATTTATATATACATACACATAATTTATACATATTCATATATATATATATATATATATATATATATATATATATATATATAATATATATATATATATATATATATATATATATATATATATATATATATATATATATATATATATATATATATATACATGTACACACATCATTAAAAACCACTAGCTATAATTAAAAAAGTATACTTAACGCCATCATAAACAAAAATAATAATTCTACACATCCTTAATATTTTGCAAATGAAAAAAAACTTGAAAAAAATGACGAGGAAAGCAGCCCGCAAAATTGAAAGGACCGCGAGACAGCAGTTCCTTTGTTCGGATGAAATATCTGAAGAATCTTTATTGAAAACTTAGAATGCAGACGACAAGTTTTCCCAAAAATATTTTTTCCCCCTTTCTCCATTCTCCGGATCCTCCTTCAGTTTGTACAATACTCTCGGTGAAGCTTTCTTCATATTCAGGTCTTCTACGTACCGCCAGCTTTCTATTTATGGGCGCTTTCAATCATCTCTTTGCCCGTGCACTTTGTTCCCCCTTCCTTTCTTCAGTGGGTATTTTTATCTTCCTCCTCCTCTTCCTCCTCCTCTTCCTCCTTTCTCTCAGCTTACCTTGGGTATACTTTCAGCTTGTTTTAATATCTGCAATTTATTGCTACTTTCAGCTTCTCTTGGGTATACTTTCAGCTTGTTTTAGTACCTTTAATTTATTTCTACTTTAGAAAATTGTCTCTTGTTGTCAGCAACATCATTATCATCAATGCCATTACTGATGTAATTTATGTAATTTATGTCATTTTTGCATTGTTTCTTTAGAAAGCTTGGCCTCGTTGTTGTCAGCGACATCTTCATCATCAATGCCATTAATGATGTAATTTGTGACATGACTGATGTAATTTATGTAATTTTTATGCTGGTAATTTAGAAAGCTGGGCCTCGTTGTTGTCAGGAACATCTTCATCATCAATGCCATTAATGATGTAATTTGTGACATTACTGACGTCATTTATGTAATTTTTATGCTGGTAATTTAGAAAGCTGGGCCTCGTTGTTGTTAGCAACATCTTCGTCATCAATGCCATTAATGATGTAATTTGTGACATGACTGATATAATTTATGTAATTTTTATGCTGGTAATTTAGAAAGCTGAGCCTCGTTGTTGTCGGCAACATCTTCATCATCAATGCCATTAATGATGTAATTTATGACATTACTGATGTAATTTATGTAATTTTAAGCTGTTAATTTAGAAAGCTGGGCCTCGTTGTTGTCAGCAACATCTTCATCATCAATGCCATTACTGATGTAATTTTTGTATTGTTAATTCAGAAAGCTGGGCCCCGTTGTTGTCACTTCATCATCAATGCCATTACTGATGTAATTTTTGCATTGTAACTTTAGAAAACTGGGCCTCGTTGTTGTCAACATCTCCGTCGCCACTGCCATGACTGATGTAATTTTGCTTTGTTAATTTAAAAAAAGTGGTCCTCGTTATTGCCAGCATCACATTCATCACCCATGCCATTACTGATGTAATCTCCACATCAACACATACCTTGATGAGTGGCGCATTATTATCGATGTAATTCAAAAATCTTCTTTACGAAAATGTTTCGGATGCGACTGGATGTCCTAAACACACCCCCCCCGCCTCCCCCTCCGAACAACACAACCCACCCTCCCCACCCCTTAATCCCAAAAATACCCCTAAAAACGCATATCAAGTTCACGGCCGAAAATCACTTCAAAATTGACATTACTCACGCCTCTGGTTTTTCATTCAGCTTGGGACCATTCTCGTTAAAATCGTGAGATACAAAACGCTACGTCTCTCTCTCTCTCTCTCTCTCTCTCTCTCTCTCTCTCTCTCTTTAAAAAGCAATTTACTTTGCTCTATAATTAAGAAGCAATTGACAATTTGGAGTTATTTTTACAGAAGACTACGGAGATTCAATTGCAAAATGACACTCGTATGCAGTCAACACGTATCCCTTCTCTCTCTCTCTCTCTCTCTCTCTCTCTCTCTCTCTCTCTCTCTCTCTCTCTCTCTCTCTCTCTCTGTTTTAACCGCAATCATCTTTATTCTTCGTTGAAACATCATTTAAAAGTTTTGAGATTTATTACAATGACTACCAAGATTCAATTGCAATATGACACTGGTATACTGCACCCCCGCACTCTCTCTCTCTCTCTCTCTCTCTCTCTCTCTCTCTCTCTCTCTCTCTCTCTCTCTCTCTCTCTGTGCTGTTATCTTTCATATGAGACGAGACTCCTCATTTCCATTTTAATAACTTAGATGGAACGGCGATTCATACCGCTGAATAGTGCTGCTGATTAATTGAAGGTTTCGCAAGGAAATTTAAAACGTTTAATGAAATGAGAAATGCAGCAAATATTATATACATGTACGAATATATACATACGTACATACATACATAAGGTTACATATATATATATATATATATATATATATATATATATATATATATATATATGTATGTATGTATGTATGTATCACACACATATATATAAACATATACATACATGTTATATACATACATATACATATATACACATACAAACACACATGTGTATACATGCATCTTTATACTAAAAACCAACGATTCTTAAACAAAAAAAAGTTACTTCCAATTCCCCCAGATCCTCTTGCTATGCAACAGGCCTATGACCTCAAACTCTGGGAAATGAGAGAGAGAGAGAGAGAGAGAGAGAGAGAGAGAGAGAGAGAGAGAGAGAGAGAGAGAGGTGGCCTCTCGGGAACTTTCGATGTTAAACACAACAGGGGCCGAACTATCGGCGAAGCCACTGAGGAGGTACATGGTTCGCTAATTATGAAGTCAGCGGCTGAGTAGAATCTTGAAGGTCGACCTCGAGGTCGGTCTAGAGCTCGGGGGATTCCGAGACCTATTTCGTGTGGCGTGGTGGAGGAAGTGAGCGAAATTTGTGAGAGGGTTCAGTCGAGGAGCATAAAAGTTTTTACGTAAAAGTAAGGTTTCCCTGTATATATATATATATATATATATATATATATATATATATATATATATATATATATATAAGATAGAGAATGAGAGAGAGGAAAACAATGACTGAAAACCCACAGTAAAATAATAATGAAAATAATAATAATAATAATAATAATAATAATAATAATAATAATAATAAGAGTAACGACAAAAAATATTGAAATAATAATAAAAATATTTTTGAAAGCGAACACAAAACAATGATTAAAATAACCTACACTAGTAACTAAAACAGCAACAACCTCAATAATAATAATAATAATAATAATAATAATAATAATAATAATAATAATAATAATAAAACTATCCCCTCGCCATCAGGATCCTCCGGCCAGACATTTGCAGTTTGCCCCCTTCCTTTCACTGAAAATGTCTCGGAGTTGAAAGCAATTAGCTGAATTGACTTTGCTCCTTAATGAATACTGTAAATTCTGCCGTTTCCCCCCACCCTCTCTCTCTCTCTCTCTCTCTCTCTCTCTCTCTCTCTCTCTCTCTCTCTCTCTCTCTCTCTCTCATATCTTTTTTGGCCTATTACTCCTTACATACGAGTAACTATATTTCCAACGCAATTTTAAATCTACTGCATGATAGACTTTAACAGTCTCTCTCTCTCTCTCTCTTATATATATCTTATTTGGACTTCACTGTTCTTTATTACAATGATATTTCCAATGAAATTTTATAAATTCGTAAGATGATAGACTTTAACAGTCTCTCTCTCTCTCTCTCTCTCTCTCTCTCTCTCTCTCTCTCTCATATCTTTGTTGGCCTTCATTACTCCTCACGTAAATGATATTTCCCATACAGTTTTAAATCTATATAGGATGATACACTTAAACAGCCTCTCTCTCTCTCTCTCTCTCTCTCTCTCTCTCTCTCTCTCTCTCTCTCTCTCTCTCTCTCTTATCTTTTTACCCTTCATTGCTCCTCACGCAAATGATATTTCCCACGTAATTTTAAATTTGCAGGAGGATAGACACTAACACGCTCTCTCTCTCTCTCTAAATTTGTTTATGTCAGTCACTCTGAATCTCCCTTTATCTGTGTTTTATTATAGAGATTTGGAGAAGAACAAATGTATTCAGTTATAGAGCATAAAACTTCACGCTAATTAACGATCTCGCTATTTCTGGCTCTTTCTTGCGTATAGCTCATGAAATGAGTCAATATATACATCAAGCAGATTGTTCCTAATAAAGATAGCTCTAGGTAAACAGATATATAGATTGGGTCATATTTAAGGGTTACACCTCACCTCGCTGTTACTTTTCCCTTTTTCGTTTTTCGTCTTGTTCCTTCCCACCGTGGGCAACGCATTCTAGAACCACCTTCTATCATTAGCAAGTCTCCTAGCCGCCCCTCCCCCACCCCGACAAACAATCTCCGCCCCCACCACCTCCCCTCACCGTTATTGTATACTTGACTCCCAGCGTCGCGACACTGAGACAATTTTTTATCTTTAATTTTTTTCGTCGCTCTTTATCTCTTACATATTTAATTCTTTATTCATACAATAAGTTCTCGTGATAAGTATTTTTATTTGCTGTCATGTGTTTTTCTGTCGTCACTTCCTTCTTTTAATTGTCTTAATTTTTTCCTTATCGCTTTATTTTTGGGATTTCTTTACTACGGGCTCTCTCTCTCTCTCTCTCTCTCTCTCCGGTAAGAGAATTTTCCTATTCAGGTTTTGTCTGTATGTATACCATCTCTCTCTCTCTCTCTCTCTCTCTCTCTTTCCGGTAAGAGACTTTACCTATTCTGGTATTGTCTATATGTATACCATCTCTCTCTCTCTCTCTCTCTCCGGCAAAAGACGACTTTTCCCATTCTGGGTGGTTTCGTCAGTATGAATACTCTCTCTCTCTCTCTCTCTCTCTCTCTCTCTCTCTCTCTCTCTCTCTCTCTCTCTCGTTTATATGGCTTCTCTGGTACCTCTCGCACAATTTTCCTGTCTTTTTTACGCAGTACTCACAGAAGCTATTGCATTAACGTAAAAAAAAATTCTAGGGACCCTATTACCCGCTCGTGAGACCAACAACATATATACAAATTATTACAAAAATAAACAACAAATGTCTTACCAAAACAACCACAATGGAAAAAAAAGAAAACTAAACAAATAAACAGTAAGTAAGCATGCTAATGTAATGGTGACAATATAATGATGATAACGTCGATGATTATGACAACAATAGTGGGCTAACGAAGATACAAATACAACAATTATTTTTTATACGTAAACAAATAGGAGCACACCACAACAAATGTTTAAGGATATATATATATATATATATATATATATATATATATATATATATATATATATACACACACACACACACATAAACACACACAATGGATACTTGGGTATGCTCCCGCGGGATACCACAACACAATGATACCTCATCCGCGCGTAACAATAAATTTCAAAAGAAAAGAAAAGAGAAAAGAGACGAACGACAATCACACTAAACTTGCTCGTGCAAAGGAAAAGCCCGAACTTCGTGCATAAGAACATTACTTCTTTGCGGGTGGTGAAAGATGATGAGTCGTCCATTGGGATTTCTCAAGCTGGAATAGACGATGATTCCAAATACTTCCGAATTTGATTTCGTGGTCATGAAATCTGAGACCAAGGCTATACATACAAGCATACATACAAATATATGTGTGTATATATGTATGTATATATATATATATATATATATATATATATATATATATATATATATATATATATATATATATATATATATATATATATATATATATGATCTTGATGGCCAGCTCTGATTGGGTATCAGCATCAACCAGGATCAAGAATAGGCATGGTACTATAAGTTTGCAGAGAGCAAAGTGGCTGTACCCTTCTGTCATAATGCCCTCCTAGACGGAGAAAAACGTTAAGGTAAATCATATATACACATATATATATGTATATATATATATATATATATATATATATATATATATATATGTATATATATATATATATATACATATGAGAGAGAGAGAGAGAGAGAGAGAGAGAGAGAGAGAGAGAGAGAGAGAGAGAGAGAGAGAGAGAGAGAGAGAGAGATTAAAACACAAAGATTAACACGTAGAAATAAACTTCAGTTTATATATAGCACAGGGCTTTAGTCTAATATCAATGGCGGTCATGAAACAATACTGAAGCATAATACGAAATGCTGACTTTAGAATTACCTGTTTAGGATCAGAGAAATTATGATACAAAACAGAATGGAATAATGATTTTCCTCCACCTAGCAATTCCAAACAACGAAAAATACATAATATGAAACAAGAAATAACATCCCCTAGAAATAATGGCATACCATTAGTCGCAAAACTGACTATAAATATGAAAAGTAACTTTAAAATCCATGAAAAGAAAACTGATAAAAACGAAGAACACAAGGATCCAAAGTAATTCCAGAACCATAAATAACTAACAATAACTAAGGACACATGGAGGAACAATCCAACTTGGTAACAGTCTGATCCACACTGAAACTTACACAAACACACACATACACACACACACACAGACATAACGCGTGAGGCTTCTGTCTACATTTAAGGTCCGGAAATTCACTCGCATTTCCCAATGACGTAAATGACAGTTTGGCAGTGATAGTGCTTGCATTCTCACGGTCCAAGTTGATCGCACTCTCCGTGCAGAGGTCGAAAGGACGGGAAACCTGTCGCCT
>NC_089794.1:32063197-32085697 GCF_040412425.1 Macrobrachium rosenbergii | reverse complement strand
ATGTGTGTATAACTGAATCACGAAAATATGGAACGTGATGAATATATAGATAAAGGCAATGCCACGAAGGAAAGTGAAATGACGGTTTGGTGCTAGGCCTTTCGACTTACTGTCCTTTACTTAGCAGGACAGGAAGTCGAAAGGCCTAGCACCACTCCGTCGTTTTACTTTCCTTCGTGTCATTGCCATTATACAGTATATATATATATAGACACACAATTTATATATATACATACATACACATACATAATGTGCGTGTATGTGTGTGTGTATGAATTTCTGTTATAAATCATCTAATTCAAACTCGATAATCATTCTTGGGAAAGCTGTCATACTCGAAGGGAAAGACTTCCAGCCCCCCCTGCTTTTTCGTCGTGGCAGTAAAGTGCTTCGCCAAATATTTACAGGATGCACACAGTTCCCTTCTCACTCCGATGACATGGAACACACACAAACTTCTCGTGTATTTATTCCTTGAAATTTCCTCTTTGCTTTTTCTTCGAGACCTGGGGCCAAAACCGACAGAATAGTGACGCAAAACGGTCGTTAGTAGATTCCCAGAAGCTCACTGAACACTGGGAACCATGAAAAGGAAATTTCTAGGTAATTTACGAAAAATGGGAATATTTTGAAATGATAAAAATTTGACGTTTACTCTTTCCATAACATTCGCTACAATTAAGAAATTTGCTAGTTGCAATTTAATGAAAATCATTTCTGCAAATTATTATTAGTTTCTGAACTGCAGCTCAGGTAAGTCCTAAATAGCGTTTAAATCGAAACTGAAGTGACGTCTAAAATCATACTTAAGCCAAAGCAATAGTAACGTCTCAAATAATACTTGTAAAGAAGTCGTCGACAAACCCAGAATGATACATGTATCAAAGCAAAGCCCAGTTTAAACTTTAACCTTAAATAAGTCAGTGTAAAGTATAAAACAATACTGGTTTAAAAAGCAGAGAAACATTTGTAATGCTGGCTGCATCAAAGATTATCATAAAAAAAAAGTAAAAAATGCGTCGAAGTTTCTTCTCCTCAATCGAATTTTCTGTACAGCATATGATGCTGTAGGAGCCACGGCCCATGAAACTTTAACCATTTCCCGGTGGTGGCCTGTCAGCTGCCAGATACGATCATGGCTCAGACGCCTTAAATAAAATAAAACTATTACGACTGAGACTAGCTGCAATTTGGTATGTTTGATGACTGGAGGGTGGATGATCAACATACTAATTTGCAGTCCTCTAGCCTCAGTAGTTTTTAAGATCTGAGGGCGGACAGAAAAAGAGCGGACAGAATAATGCGGACGGACAGAAAAGCCATCTCAATAGTTTTCTTTTACAGAAAACTAAAAATGGTCAGCACTGATACCTGTGCAACGTCAAGTGTGAAAGCATCAAAAGCAGAAGCAGAGTTTATTATAATATTCAGTTTGTACACTGAATATTATTCTATTAATATTATATTATATAATATGATATTATAATATTATACTATTCCCAAATAGTACTTATACAGAAGTCACAGCAACAATTAACATCAAACTTGTATCCAAATCACAACACCACTTAACATTTTACCTGTATAATGTTGTGATTGTTCCACAATGATTGTTCCACGAGACCTCCGTGTCCACTTAAGCAACACCAAACAGTTTGCCTAACCTGCAACATTTACAAGACAAGAAGAGAGATAAACTTTGCAAAATGCACGCTGTTGATGAGACGGATGGTTCTAGAGAGAGCAAACAACAACCTAACCCTTCAACAACTTATTCTCATAACCCCCTTCCCCCCCCTCCCCACACACACAGACAAACAGATTCTCCAAAACAGGACGGATGGTAAGTTCCACTTTGAGCTGTTTAAGCTGGTTACACGAACAACTCTCGTATGCAAGAGGCTTCACTAGCTCATCATCGGCTGCACTCACACTAAAATGAACCTAGGTCACACTGAAATGAACTAAAGTCACTAAAATGAACCTAGGTCACATTGAAATGAACTAAAGTCACTAAAATGGACCTAGGTCACATTAAAATGAACTAAAGTCACTAAAATGAACCTAGGTCACACTGAAATGAACTAAAGTCACTAAAATGGACCTAGATCACACTGAAATTAAAGTCACTAAAATGAACCTAGGTCACACTAAAATGAACCTAGGTCGCATTAAAATGAACTAAATCACACATAAGTGAACTTACAAAAAGTCAGCTGTCATTCAATTTACAAGATACTCGGGTGTATATATGTACAGTATGATGTATGAATACATGTAAATACTTATCTTTCTCTCTCTCTCTCTCTCTCTCTCTCTCTCTCTCTCTCTCTCTCTCTCTCTCTCTCTCTCTTTTACACACACAAAACATTCTATGTTTTTTATATATATATATATATATATATATATATATATATATATATATATATATATATATATATATATATATATATATATATATATATATATATATATATATATATATATTACTATCATGACCTCATTCAAACTGGATGGTATCCAATGGAGCATTTATTCAGAGAAAGTTACAAGCTTTCTTGGACAAACAGTCTGATAATGAGGACTGTTTGTCCAAGAAAGCTTGTAACTCTTTCTGAATAAAAACTCCATTAGATACCACCAGTCCAATAAGGTCCTGTTTGTAATTCTACTAATGCACAGAACAATTGTGTATGTGGTGTTAATATATATATATATATATATATATATATATATATATATATATATATATATATATATATATATATATATATATATATATATATATATGAGAGAGAGAGAGAGAGAGAGAGAGAGAGAGAGAGAGAGAGAGAGAAGAGAGAGAGAGAGTATCAAGGCTGCTGCAGCACTAGAGGAAACCCTGCAACTGAACATCTCGTCACGCCGTCATCAGTCTCATCATCCTTCGTCGCCAATCATTCACCTTCCGTCTTCCTGTCCAATTTCTGTCAGTCTGTCTTTGTCACGAACGACCGTTTTAATTATAGTTATTAATCACTTTCTCTCTCGGTACGTACGCTCTCTCCAACACTCCAACACTCATTCTCTAAATTAAGGTAGGTCAGGTATTGGCGAAAGTAACAGAATTTCTAGCTTGGATCAACATGGCCACTTAAATTTTAACAAGAATGGTTGTTTTCTCTCTCTCTCTCTCTCTCTCTCTCTCTCTCTACATCTCACAGACACATATTTATAATACACAGACACATATATATATATATATATATATATATATATATATATATATATATATATATATATATATATATAGTATATATATAAAGATCAATGTCCTTGTGGAATCTAGACCTTAAGAAAACTAGAGAAATAATGAACAGAAGCGAAAATGACACGTGTTAAAGAAAACTAAAGCAGTAAAAAAAAAGCAAAAGAAAAAAAAAAAAAACAAATACCTCAATCAATTAGGACAAGACTGAGTTCTGACAAGAAAACTACATAATTAACGTACAAAGACAAAGCAAAGTTGATTTAAACGTCCTTTGAAGGCAAGCACAAATTACAGGTGCCTCGTTCTCCAATCAAAGCTCAACAGGTTGATTAAAGGGAGGGATTTGCTTCGGATTAAAGGGAGGGATTTGCCTCGGATTAGCCAGAGAGAAAATTGCTTTTAATCTATTGGTTAATGGGTGTGTTGTCAACACGAGATTCCCTTCAAAGAAATTGAAAAATTTTCTGTTTTTTATTTCGTATCTAGATAATCTTATGAAATGGAATGGAATGGAATGGAATATAGAGTTTAGGCCAAAGGCCCAAGCACTGGGACCTATGAGGTCATTCAGCGATGGAAAGGATATTGTGAGAAGGTAGGTTCGGAAGGTGTAACAGAAGGAAAACCTCGCATTTACACTATGAAATAATTGTTAGGAGAGGGTGGATAGCAAGATGGAGGAAAGATAATATCAATGGAGGTACAGCAAAAGGAAAGAAAGGGGTGCTTATGCCTGTACTGTCATAAATTTGTTATATATTTTTTCCTCGACACTCACGCCATATTTTTTTGGTACAGGGAAAATCAAAAGCGTTAATTTAAACACAAGATTATTAATTTAGGGTGTGTGGTAATGCGCTTCTTTAAATAAGCAAGTAAATATGTGCGGAAGTTTCTTCGGTGCAATCGAGTTTTCTGTACAGCGTATCATCAACGCCATCGAAAACAGCTCTATTTTTCGGTAGTCTCGGTATACTGCTGTGTGAGCCGCGGCCCTTGAAACTTTAACCACGGAACGGTGGTGGTCTATCCTATAGCGCTGCCAGAAGCACGATTATGACTAACTTTAACTTTAAATAAAATAAAAACTACTGAGGCTAGAAGGCTGCAATTTGGTATGTTTGGCGATTGGAGGGTGGGTGATCAACACAGCAATTTGCAGCCCTCTAGCCATTGTAGATTTTAAGATCTGAGGGCGGACAGAAAAAGTGCGGACTGGCAGACAAAGCCGGCACAATAGTTTTCTTTTACAGAAAACTAAAGATAAAAAAAAATCAAAACCAAACTATATCGTATCTTTTCGTTAACCACCAAGACTTGGAGCTTTTCTTGGAGCCAGTTTTATTACATTCATATAATCTTTCTTTTCCCAAGAGGCGGTTCTTTTTCTTCCTGTGGGGTTAAGATTAACTTTTTTTATCCTTTTCCTCCCTCCGTTTCTTTCCTCAAGTCTGGAAATATTGAGGAAATCAGCCTCCTCTTTATTATTATTATTATTATTATTATTATTATTATTATTATTATTATTATTATTATTATTATTATTATTATTATTATTTTGTTGAATAAAATGGCTGCATTTTGCCAATTGATTTGATTATTATTATTATTATTATTATTATTATTATTATTATTATTATTATTATTATTGTTGTTGTTGTTGTTATCATTATCATTTTTATTATTATTATTATTGTTGTTGTTGTTATCATTATATTACTCGTTTTTTATTATTATTATTATTATTATTATTATTATTATTATTATTAGTTTTTGTTATTATTATCATTATTATCCAAAACGAGACAACAAGCACAGGAAACAAACTTTACCAGGGGTCTTGGAGGACAAGGCTAACTGAGGCCATATGAGTGCCAGCGCCTTCGGCCACCAAGTACAAAAAAAAAAAAAAACTCAGAACAGAGTTCAACGAACTTCTGCAAATGACCCTGTACGTTCAACAAACACTGTCTGTACTTGCAGGAATCAGCTCGGATCTGCCGAACTGTTTGCATGCAAGCAGGTAGCTAAGTCCCCTCGTATGCTTGATTAAGCTGTTACGAGGACATATGCATGCAAGCAGAATATTGGCTGGTAGGGGGGGAGGGGGAAGACTAGGGGAGGAGAAGGGAAGACAAGACATGTCTACGACTTTGACTGAGGGAAGAGGCAGGAATTATCTAACATTTTAATGGATTATTTTTATTGCAAATTGACCAACCGCCATTTTCTGTTAATTGCTCTATGTCACGTATTTTTAGACCTTGTTTATTTGCTTTGCTTCGAGACCTTGTGTATTTGTTTTTTATTGTTTTCTTGCCGAGGTTTCGCGTGTTTATAATTACTAATTCCTGGTTTATTGCCTAATACTCAAGACTATTAATTTTTGTTTAATCTGAATTCAAGTATTCGTGTGCATTCATTAAAACTGTTACCGTAAAAAAAGTAAAAAAAAAAAAATAAATAAATACTTCCTTGTACACATCCCGGACCACGTACCTGTAAATAATCCCCTCTATTGCATTAAAGAAATAAAAGCAATCTCTTCGTTGAGGCTCTGCATGTTTGCTTTCTTTCGCGAGGTTGTGTGTTGGCAAATATTAGCTTCTATTGTAACGTAACAAACGAATGGCCAATCTTGTATTTAAGAGAACGTTTTCCAAAGGCAAACGTTTGTAAAGATTAGCTTAGTCTGTTTGGCAAAATGGTTTAATTTCATTGCTGTTGATGACACGTAGCATTATTATTTGCAATTCAATGCATTTTGTTGCATTTTATCGCACTAAATTGCAGTTATCTGCTTTCAGCGCAGTTATCTGCATTTCAGCATAGTTGCATTTTATTGCACTAAATTGCAATGCTCTGTAGTTAGATGCATTTCAGCGCATTTACCTACATTTGAGCTAGTTGCATTTTACTGCACTAAATTGCAATGCTCTGTAGTTAGATGCATTTCAGTGCAGTTACCTACATCTGAGCTAGTTGCATTTTACTGCACTAAATTGCAACGCTCTGTAGTTAGATGCATTTCAGTCCAGTTACCTACATTTGAGCTAGTTGCATTTTACTGCACTAAATTGCAATGCTCTGTAGTTAGATGCATTTCAGTGCAGTTACCTGCATTTCAGCATAGTTAACTATATTCAAGTGAAGGCAACTGCATTTCATGGAAATTATTAGCAGGTCAGAACAGTTAATTCCATTGCATTTTTAATGTAGTTACTTGATTTCCCCGTAGCTAATTTAATTCTATTAAAGGTAATTGCATTTCACGGGCAGTTAATTAAATTTTAACGGACATCTCTGCATTCCACTGTTGTTACTTGAAACTGCTTGCAGATAATTCTATTTCAATGCAATAACCTGCATTCCTGTGCAGTTGATTGCCTGCTACTGCATTTAAATGAACTCCAATGAAGATACTTGTACTTCAATGCAGTTACTTGCATCTCACTGCAGTTAATTGCATTTCAATGCAGCTACTTGCATTTCGGTTCGTCTACTCGCATTTCAGTTCAGTTACTTGCATTTAAATGCAGTTATTTGCATTTCAATGCAGTTACTTGCGTTTCAAGGCAGTTACTTGCATTTCAATGAAGTTACTTGCATTTCAAGGCAGTTATTTGCATCTCCATGCAGATATTTGCATTTTAGTGGTTACTTGCATTTCAATGCAGTAACTTGCACTTCAATGCAGTTGATTATACTTCCGAGAAGGATATTGCATTTCAGTAGTGCTACTAATTATACTTCAAAGAAGGAAACTGAATTTCAATGCATTTACTTGCGTTTCAATGCAGCAACTTGCATTCCAATGCAGTTAATTATACTTCAAACGAGAAAAGCGCATTTCAACGGCGCAAACCGCCCTCCATTGCAGCCACTTTCATCCTAACTTAATGTCAAACACAATGTTACATCTAGCAGAGTCGGGTTCCTCTGGCGGAATCGAGCCAAGCCAATAAAGAGAGTCGACCTCGGACAGGAATATTTATTTGGGACATTTACATGGGCTCCGATGCAGTCCAATATCCACACTCGGAGGAATGACACCGCAGCGTAATTCGGGACCGGCCACATTAGCTCACCTCAATACGTACGAAGACAGAAATTGATGTTGTTTTTCTTACGCTAGTTTTGGCAGGGTAGTTTTTTTTGTTTTCGTTCTTTTTTTTTTGGTAGTTTTGCTTCTTGTTAAAGTTTTGTAAGTTATTAGATAAAATGGTTAATTCAATCTTATTACCCCTTTTATATACAGTATATGTATATATATATATATATATATATATATATATATATATATATATATATATATATATATATATATATAAATATATATATATATATATATATATATATATATATATATATATATATTTCTATGGATATATTAGAAAATAAGATTATATTTCTTTAAATTGCTGTTATATTTTTGTCTTCATATTAACCCAAAACAGTTCGTTAGGCTTATGGAACATAAACCTTTGAAACCTAAAGAAAAATAATAATAATAATAATAATAATAATAATAATAATAATAATAATAATAATAATACTACTACTACTATTGTTGTTGTTGTAAAGCATATTATTACTAAATTATTGTCATCATAACTACTACTACTACTCAAAACTGACTTCATCACTATGCAGAAAGACTGATTTAAAGAATGTAAAAAAACAAAAATTTAAAGTAAAAACGTAAAAAACGAACAAATAAACAGTCAAGATATGTATTACAAATAAAATATCTAGAATCACAAAATACCGAAAAAAAAAGTTGTTTCTAAAAACTTTAAGAAACCGACAAATATGACTTCTGCAAATAGCAACAATAAACCTGAAAAAATTAATGAAAAATTAAAACAAGTAAAAAATGCGCTGAAGTTTCTTCGGCGTAATCGAGTTTTCTGTACAGCGTATAATCAAGGCCACCGAAAACAGATATATCTTTCGGTGGTATCGGTATAATGCTGTATGAGCCGCGGCCCATGAGGCTCTCATCCCGCCGTGTTGGCCTGTGTTGTTGCGTTACCAGACGCACGATTATGGCTAACTTTAACCTTAAACAAAATAAAAACTACTGAGGCTACAGGGCTGCAATTTGGTAAGTTTGATGATAGGAGGGCGGATGATCAACATACCAATTTCCGGCCCTCTAGCCTCAGTAGGTTTTAAGATCTGAGGGGGACAGGAAAAGTGAGGACGGACAGACATAGCCATCTCAATAGTTTTCTTTTACAGAAAACTAAAACGGTCGTATACATCAAATATAAAACTTATGATATCTTCCAATTACAAAAGACTACAGTAAGTCAAACGAAGACTAAGTTCCATTTCAGTTCACAGTATGACGATGAGAATAGAATCTGGGCGGAATGATTCCGAAGACAGATTCTGGATTTCTCCAGACAGTTTGCACAGATTCACATATTTCATAGATAACAGACACGACTGACTGACTTCCAGGTCAATCTTGTTTCATCTAATGAGGAAGAGAAGATGGAAAAATTAAATAAACGAGGTAAATTTCATCTTTAATCCAGATTTTACTGAGATATAGTAAATATTATATGCTATAAATTCTTATGGATTTAATTATGCAAGAGAGCAAAGATTAGAAAACAGATTCTTTCTATCAATTTTTTCTTCTCCTTCTCATTTAAACTACTCATCTGTTAATATAAATTTTCAACATTGTGGTCTACTATATATATGTATATACACACATATATATACACACATATATACATACATTCATACATACATACATACATACATACATACATACATACATACATACATACATACTAAAAAACGCTTTTATTCCACACACAAATTTTGAATTCGTATACTATCTCCATAAATTTCATAACCGTTCCTTTTGAAAAAACAACAACACCTTTTCTTTTTTCACTTCCTATTCATAAACCTCGAGCCCCCGATTCAGTTTCCGAAGTGATTCACAATTCCGCAGCTTTCTTAATTTTCTTTTCATGGTCGCGAGAAAACCGCAAAATATATTTTTCATTACCCAGCCTTTTCAATATGCAACCTTCATCTCCCGGCTGGGTGGCCATTAGCATATAATTATTATTCCTTCTTTTTTAAATTCAAGTATTTTTTGTCCTTCACTCTCCAGAAAAAAAGTTTTAAAAATGTGTGGGTTTCTCGTACCTGTGAATATCATCATAATTTCTTGAATTCAGAAAAGCTTCAGATAAATATTTTCTTTCACTTACGATTGAATTTTGGCTAATTTCTCTCCTTGTCTTTTCCAAATTCATTTATTCTTCCTTCCGAGGCAGGGGAAGGAATCTGGGGTTTCGCGTGGCGAAGAAACTCATTAATTATTTGAATATCAAATCTTAAAAGACATACTTTATACATTTACTTCCAAAGCCATAAAACGTTTCTTGCCTTTCATTTGCATATCAGCCTGAATTATTAACACTTTCTTCTCATTTACCTTTTTACCCGCTATCGAACATTTTACCTTTTAAGATGATTTCTCCTAAACAGAATATTATCCAATCAATTTGTAACTCGTTCATTTATCAAAATACAAAGATGTTATGTAATTATAAATTCCATTCTGATAGAACATAAAGCAAAATTTACAAAGGAATATTTTTATCAGTCTTGCACTATTTTATTTGCGATAATATTGAACTGAATTAATTACAACTTGAGTATTTTTATTTTCAGGAATTTTATTTTCTAGAACGCACCGCAGAATTAACAACAAAAGAAATTCTCAATCAAATTTGAAATCCTGCTTTTCGAAAAATACACGTCAAAGTTCACTTCAAAGGAAATATAAGTTCATTTTAACATATTTTCCTACAGAACATATTTCTTATCAGCGTAAGGATATTTTACCAATTATTCTAACTTCGTCTGTTGTTACATTACGAAAATATAAATCAAATAAAAGCGAACATTGTTATTAATTTTTAATATAACCCTTGCTGTAGCACACGAATATTACTTCCTTGCATCACGAAATACAAAGTAATTTAATATGAAGGTGCAAAATGATTTTGAAACTTTTGCTGCAATATTTAATATAATAATAATAATAATAATAATAATAATAATAATAATAATAATAATAATAATAATAATAATAATAATAATAATAATACCTTGGAAGACCCTCTTTTAAACAAACATCATTATCCAGACGGCCATTCTGTTTTAATGAATAATAATAAAAAAAAATAATAATAATAATAATAATAATAATAATAATAATAATAATAATAATAATAATATCTTGGAAGACCCCTCTTTCAAAAAAATTATTATCCAGACAGCCATCCTGTTCCCGAATAATAATAATAATAATAATAATAATAATAATAATAATAATAATAATAATAATAATAATAATAATAATAACAACAATAATAATAATAAAAATTACTATTACTGCTGCTGTTGTTATCCCATACATACGTCCCGATTTCGGAAACTACTCTACGGAAAAGAAGACTTTCCATCAATCACACTCAGTCCTCTTTCAAACGTTATTTTTCACAGTGGGGAATCTTCCGTAATACGATACAATTCTAGCTGTCGGACAATTGAGGCAGCATCATTTTTTATCCAGCGTACGATATTATCATCTCTCTCTCTCTCTCTCTCTCTCTCTCTCTCTCTCTCTCTCTCTCTCTCTCTCTCTCTCTCTCTCTCTCTCTCTCTCTCTCTATATATATATATATATATATATATATATATATATATATATATATATATATATATCAATAGTGTACACGTGGTATAAGTATATAATGTAGAAACACATGAATTTTCTAGCTCTCCTATACCATATATAACATAATTTAGCTCTCTCTCTCTCTCTCTCTCTCTCTCTCTCTCTCTCTCTCTCTCTCTCTCTCTCTCTCATGTATACATATATATATGTATGTATGCATGTATACATATATACACACACACATCAATGTACAAGTGCGTAATGTAAAATGTAAATACATCTCTCTCTCTCTCTCTCTCACAAACACACACACATTCATCTTTTTCACTGACTGAAGTACTGCCATCTTGAATCCCATCTATCAATCAATGTCTCCTAAAACGTCAGTCATGATTCATAAGCGAGTTTTGCTATATTTATATACGAGAGAGAGAGAGAGAGAGAGAGAGAGAGAGAGAGAGAGAGAGAGAGAGAGAGAGAGAGAGAGAGATGCAATATCTTCTCTCTTTAATACTTTACTCAATGCCATGACATATTTCTTATTGGTAACGGGCCATATTTGCTGCAGTGGGCTATCGATAATAATATAATTTAGCACAGGCTTCAAAATAAAATAAATAAAAAGTCTATCTGGAAAAAATAGCTTTTTTTTCATTAGGCACAGGTGTTGTAATATAAAGCATTATTATTATTATTATTATTATTATTATTATTATTATTATTATTATTATTATTATTATTATTATTATTATTATTATTATTATTCAGAAGCCTAGCCAACTGGAAAGAAAAAATTTTTTTTTCACTGGGCAGATTTTACAAAAAGCATGATGATTATTATTATTATTATTATTATTATTATTATTGGAATATAAACTGGATTATAAAAGTCAAGCCAAGGTCAAGCGCTGGGACCTATGAGGTCATTCACTACTGAAAATAACGTTGAAATAATTGCTAGAAGAGGGTGGAAAGTAAGATGGAAGAAAGAGAATATGAATTATTATTATTATTATTATTATTATTATTATTATTATTATTATTATTATTATTATTATTATTATTCAAAAGATAAACCCCAATTCATAAGGAGAAGCCTACACGGGACATTACCTTATAATTCAAGCTACCCAAGAATACGGTGTTCATTTAAAAACGTTACAGAAGATATTAGGAAATTACACCCTAATCAAGAAAGAATTGATGAATTTCGGATTTTAAGAGGGGAAAGCTTTATAAGAGCTATGGAAAACATAATTGCTGAGAGAACTGGAGAGTTTGGTCGTAGAGGGACAAATTATCATACAAGCCCATCAGTCATATTCTAAATAAATATAGAATCTATCTGAAGATCGCTCAATGTTATCTAAAATATAACTTCTATTCACCATTTTCTCACTCGTTTATCTTCCCTACGATACCCTGAGGATGTTGTCCAACTGAACTTCAGAAGTTCAAGCGAAGATGAAATGCATCACTACCCTAACACTATTCTCCTTGCATCTGAATACATTTTTATCTATTTATTAATTTACTAATTTCTTTTTTCCTTTTTTTATAAGTGAGATTTCTTCTTTCTGTATTTCCCTTTACCTCCTCTTACTTCTTGCTCATTAAAGCCATATTCTTTGGAAGCTTGAATTTCAAGTCAGTGGCCCCTGTGGTGGGCTTGTTCCATATGAGTAGGCCGTTCATCTTCTGAATAATAATAATAATAATAATAATAATAATAATAATAATAATAATAATAATAATAATACAATAATAATAATAATAATAATAATAATAATAATAATAATAATAATAATAATAATAATAATAAAATCTTTAAATCCCTTATTGTTACTTAACCGGGTGTTTTTAAAATCGTAAATTCCCTTTCCACCACTCGAATTTTACACGTCTCAACGAAAGCTACAAGTGAGTTGGTGCAGCGAATGCACTAAATTATTGACAACTGGCGTCGACAGTACACCCCAGAAAACTAGTTTTAGACTGCAGAGGAACATTCTATTCAGTTCCCTGTGATACGTCACTCCTGAACGATTATCTTGTTGACAGGACGTTATCTAAAATCGATGCCTGTCCTCTACAGAGTTCTACTCTAGCTTAAAGTGACAGCTCTCTTGGCTGTTCACGGGAGGTATATCGGATGTAACTTGGGTGAATTGCACATCAATATTAAATGAGAACTTGTTCTCACGCGTACAAGGCAAGAAATTAGTTGCTAAGGAGGTCAAAGAAGTCTGCGGTACTTCGTACTATATCAAACTAATGGAACCTAAATATTTATATTCACCAGATCTATGGAACCAAAGTCTATGCAATAAAACTTTTACCTTTGGGAGAGAAGAAATTCTTCATTGTATCAACTATCTAGATTTCCAAATACTTGAAAGTGGAAGTTGTACCGCAAAATATTACGAGATTAAGAAGCCAAAGAGTTTAATTGCAAGGCTGTGGCATTAAAATAAATACACTGATTTTTATGTTATTAGATTAGATAGCACTGTGTCAGCACGGGCGCTTGCTAGTAAAAATCATTCTATAAAACTGATTTATAAGTGTCCGCGAAGCGGAAATAAAGTCTACGGGCTTTCACTGAATATTTAACTTACAATATTCCGGCAGCACAAAGAAGGAATCGCGTTTCTAATATATATAAGATCCGAATCGAGTCGAAAGAGGATAAGAAGGCAGACAACACCAGCCGAATGGCACAGTTAGCTCTATAATGTCCTGACCTTGGAACCCACGCCACGTTCGTCCCCATTCCTAGAGCGTAGCGCTGCTAAAAATGTCCTTGTGAACGTGCCAGAATGCAGACCATATTCTCCCGTCGCAAAATTGAACCCGCACATCTTTCCAACTTTTTTTTTTTTTTTTTTGCTGTCTAGTCACTGCTATGTGTCTCTACAAGGTCTTATGTCTTGTTTTTGGAATATATGTCTGTCTGTCTCTTTCTATATACATACATACATACGAGTATATAACATATTTATATACATATGTATAAATATTATATATATATATATATATATATATATATATATATATAATATATGTATATATATATACATTATGTAGAATACGTAAACCTTTCAAGGAAAACTTAGCATGTTCCTGATTTTCAAGTTTCTGTCAAATTTCTATTTTTACATAGCATGGTGTAATGTTGAACTTCTCCATTTATCTAGTTATTTATCTATTTATTTATTCATCTTTGTATCTGTCTCTCTACCGCTATCAATGTTAATAATTAAACATCATCTTGCACCTTTAGGCAATGCTTCGAATAAAGTATACTCTCTCTCTCTCTCTCTCTCTCTCTCTCTCTCTCTCTCTCTCTCTCTCTCTCTCTCTAACATGGGATCTTCCTTATCTTACTACTGCAATCGTTTAAACACTATTGTGTTGGTTCTCTCTCTCTCTCTCTCTCTCTCTCTCTCTCATAACAGCAGATCTTTCTTATCTTACTACTGCAATCGTTTCAACACTATTGTGTTGAGCCCTCTCTCTCTCTCTCTCTCTCTCTCTCTCTCTCTCTCTCTCTCTCTCTCTCTCTCTCTCTCCCCAGTAACGTCCTTGAGCATCTTATCCCCTCCCCCTCCCCCATCCCCATCCCCAGAGGAGTATCCTGTGAGGAGGAAACACATAGAAAGACCCCACTTGACCCAGATGACGACACACTCGAGACTGAATGAGTTTCCGGAACTGTGAACTTCCGGATTGTTGTTCATTCATTGTTCTGTATAATTGTTGATTGTTTAATTTTATTTAATTTCAGTTTAATTCCTATTTTGTCATACTGTATTTAGCGAATATTCTGCTTTCGGTTTTCCGTCTTCAAAATTTCCAGGTTTTTAATTTTTGGGTTTTCTTATATCTAAAGAATGAAAGTGATCAATATAAGCTCTTTTAATCTTTAATCTTTGATCTTTTAATTTTTATTTTATTTTTAATTCAATTTAATTTCTGGGTAGAAATATTTATTTATTTATCAATCTTCCTATATTTTTAATTTCTGTGTTTTCTTGTCTTACATTACTACCGGATAGCATTGTCCAATATTTCTTTCTTTTTTCTTACACTTATCAAAAAATAAAACTAGATAATTTTACTATTTACCTTTCTGTAGTTCCCTATAATCTGTCTAGCTATCATTTTCTCATACCTATTTTATTATCCTGCCAAGTTTAATCTTATTATCCTTTCATGCTTAATCTTATGTCATTGCTAAGCTTTATTTCACTATTTACATCGTTTATTATTCGACGTTTTTTATCTTAATTATCCGTTATTTTACACTGAAGGTATCGCAACCTCTTTCATACCTTACAATTATGTTACTGTTGTCTACTTTCAACTTCGATTTATTTTTCCCTCTTCTTCAAACCTATTATTATTATTATTGAAACCTATTTGAATAATAATAATAAAAATAATAACAATGATCTGAAAGTTTATGGTACTTTTTAATAATAATAATAATAATAATAATAATAATAATAATAATAATAATAATAATAATAATAATCTGAAAGTTTATGATATTTTGATAATAATAATTATTATAATAATGATAATAATCTGTAATTTCATGGAATAATAATAATAATAATAATAATAATAATAATAATAATAATAATAATAATAATAATAACAATAATAATAATAGTCCTCAAATAATAATAATCTGAAAGTCTATGGTATTTTGATAATAATTATTATTATTATAATCGTGATAATAATCTGTAATATCATGGAATTTTAATAATAATAATAATAATAATAATAATAATAATAATAATATAATAATAATAATAATAATAATAGTCCTCAACCGAACTAAGTTTTCCTTGTGACTAGTATACTTCCCTTGACACTATTTTGTTTTCCTTTCATTTTCTTATAAAGAGTAATCTGTTCTGTACAAAATTACTCAGCTACTTACAGGCCATTTTTACTACTACTACTGTTACTACTGCTGCTGCTACTACTACTACTACTACTACTACTACTAATAATAATAATAATAATAATAATAATAATAATAATAATAATAATAACACTGAATTTATGAGTTTATGTCTTTGTAATGTACCGTAATCCCATTATAACACAACAATTAGCATCCTTGACGTCTATACATACCTTCTAAATAATAATAATAATAATAATAATAATAATAATAATAATAATAATAGCAACAGAGAATTTGTACTCTCATAATTTTGTACCGTCCCTTAATCCCATTCTTACACAACAATTCTCATCCGCGGCGAAAATATATATCTTCCAAATTCATTTCCTTTATCATTTTCCTTCGCTTCCGCTGACATCTTTAATATTCCTTCGGTTTTCACCTCTTTTTGCTTTTTACTGGTCTTTCTCCGACGCCGGAATTTTCTGATAACTGACAATGCAATTTCCTCCATATTTTTTTATCTAGTACATCGGTGCCTGGCGGTTGCGTAACCCCTTGCTCTCTCTCTCTCTCTCTCTCTCTCTCTCTCTCTCTCTCTCTCTCTCTCTCTCTTATCTCTATACATATATATCTATATATATATATATATATATATATATATATATATATATATATATATATATATATATATAAGTACATAAACTGGGAATAGTGGAAAATAAACGTAGTTTCCGTAAAGAAAAATATCCCACTTAGACGCATAAGATACAAAATTAAGCTAAAATTAAAACCTTAAACCCTACCGACTGACAGGAAGAGTATGAGGCCAAAAACCTAATCTGGTATTTCAAAGGATTACATAACGTCCTCTCATAAAAGCAATACAGAATTCGCATTAAAAAAACAAGGCTGATTCACTTTATAACATCACGTCACGTCAAAGTACGTGAGAATTTCTTACATGTAATCAAATGGACTTGTTCACACAATCACGTCCCGTCACCATCAAGCACACGGCATGAACCGTCGCATCACGACACGTTTTCTTGGAAAGAATATTTTGACGTGACGTGACGTGACAGTGCTCATGCAAGTTTCTTAACGCTAAATCTGTGAGTCGCTGAGGTTGGGCACGAACTGAACGGAAACGTGATGGACAGTGTGAATACAAGGCACGGCTGATGAGACGGTGACGTGACGTGATGTGTCGGTGACGTGATGGTATAATGTGAATCAGACTTTATAGTACTCAAAACTATTCTGACGAGCATCTTCGGTGAAACGTTAATTATCGACAAACATGATTAAAAGCGGCCCCCTCAGAGTATTGATTCCTGTCTAAAATAAGTCTGATGAAAGGAATTAAAACAGTTAATGACGGATGAAATCACAGCATTATTATTATTATTATTATTACAAGATTATTATTATTATTATTATTATTATTATTATTATTATTCATAAGATTATTATTATTATTTATTATTATTATTATTATTATTATTATTATTATTATTCAAAAGATGAACCCTATTCATATAGAACAAGCCCACCAAAGGGGCCACTGACTTGAAATTCAAGCTTCCAAAGAATAAGATGTTCATTAGAAAGAAGTAACAGAAGGTAACGGGAAATACAGAAAAGAAGACTTGAGAGGTCAAATAAAACGGAATGAGGCCAGCGTATCAAACTGGCCAGAATTACGAAAAATTATAAAAAAAGGACGCCTTTTACCAAAATTACATTGTTATTCAAATTTTCTTCCCATAAAATTCATGAACTACTTTTATGTCCTTCACGCCACTTACATCTACAATAAGGAATTCATTTCCTTCTATATTGCCTGGGGGTATAAACTGATCTCTTGAAAAGGTTGGTTTTAGTGTTATTCAAAATAAGAATACATAGGCCATTACTTGACTAGCAAGCCCTACAAAACAGAATATAATCTTATAACGAGAAGAATGAAGAGAAATAGATAAAGCAGTGATAGAGAAAAGAGAATAGATAAAGCAGTAATGGGGGGGAATAAAGGTGCTTTTCAGTAAAACGATTACCAAATAAGTGAATAAATTTTAGACAATTTGAAAAATAAGATGTAAATAATTAAAATTGCCGAGGAGCAACTCAGATAAGGGGACTGTACGCAATACCGTGCAAGAACAATGCCAAAGAATATTGCCCAAATATTTGATAGATTCAATATACAATAGGGAATGGAATAGTGACAAACAGAAAAACAGAAAACTAAATATTGAATGACTGGATGAAATTAATTTCTACCTTTCGTCGGATTCGAACTCAAGCCCTTCAGATGAGAGTCGATGCTTTCTTTTATTATACCTTTCTAGTCAGTACTTGACAGTATGCCTGTTTCCGTTGCATGAATTACCTACAATTTCCTATCCAGTTCAGTAAGTAACTGGAGGAAATGTAAAAATATAAGAAATTTAAAAACGGGAACTTGAAAAAGAAGGTACGAAATTCAATTACGAATTAAAATACAGCAAAAATGTAAACAAAAAAGACTAGCTAATAGGAAAGAGTTAAATCACTGAATAAAAACCATTAGATAAAAAAAAACATGACCTTCAGCACAAGCCAAAAGGTAACCAGATAATTAACAAGTAAAAAATGCGCCGAAGTTTCTTCGGCACATCCGAGTTTTCTGTACATTATATAATCAAGGCCACCGAAAATAGATCTATCTTTCGGTGCTCTCGGTATAATGCTGTATGAGCCGAGTCCCATAAAACTTTAAACCACGGCCCGGCCCGGTGCTGGCATGTCCTATAGCGTTGCCAGACGCACGATCATGGCTAAGTTTAACCTTAAATAAAATCAAAACTACTGAGGCTACAGGGCTGCATTTTGGTATGTTTGATGATTAGAGGGTGGATGATCAACATAGCAATTTGCAGCCTTCTAGCCTTAATAGTTTTTGAGATCTGAGGGCGGACAAAAAAAGTGAGGACAGTAAAAGTGCAGACAGACAGACAAAGCTATCTCAATAATTTTTTATACAGAAAACTAAAAATGAATATAAAACTTGGGACATTACAAATAATAAAACAGCACAAAAAAAAATTTAAAAAAAGCCGGAACCTGGAAAGATACGACTGGACAAAAAAAAAAAAAAAAATGTCCGTAAAGTTTTAACTTTGAAGGACAGACTTCACTTAGTTTAGATCAAATAAGCAAACTTTTTTGTTTAAATTTGAACAGAGCACGAAAACTTTCCGCCTCCCTCAGACTTCGCCACTACCCGGCGAACGAAATCAAGAGGGAATAAATTCCTTTCAGCAACGCGGATGTAGAAAGAATTCATGCTGTAGAAAAGCAATAAGTGCTTTGTTTCAGCTTTTGAATTTGTGTACATAACATTTTTTCTAAAGTAGTGTTATGTAGACATAAACATAGGGAAACAGCTATGTGTATGTGTGTATATATATATATATAATATATATATATATATATATATATATATATATATATATATATATATATATATATATATATGTATATATATATATATATATATATATATATATATATATATATGTATATATGTATATATATATATATATATATATATATATATATATGTATATCCATGCATACACATATCCATACATACATTAAAAACACTCAAAAATTATTCCTAAAGTACATATGTACATCCCAACGGTAAAAGTGAAAAGGCAAATTAGCTTCCTGAAAAAATAAATAAATTAATTCGTATATAAATCATCTCATATATAAATACATAAATAAAATATTGCACAAATCAAGGTGAGCTTAAATGTGCCCAAATGAAAGGAAAATAAAACCCAAGATTGTGGAAGACAATTCAGAAGGTAGTGACAAAGCCTGAAGACGGAATTGCAACAGGTACAATGAACGATTCACCTATTATAAAAAATTAAACTGCCATCATATCAAAATATTATTTTCCTATGGGAAAAAAATTAATACAGCGCTTAACCAAACAACAACAAAAAATCTGGACAAAACACATCCAACGAATTCCAAACTTCAATACAGGCAGATTATCCTCACCTCATTAAATCCTGCAGATGCCTTTAATTGTCCCTGCAAACATTCCACCTCCCGCCTGCTTCGTCTAATAAAAGCCCTGATTATGAAGGCTATAACTGGCTCCTAGCCATTCGGAGCTCCCTCGTTAACGATGTTATCGAAACGGTCCGCCCGTACCAGGTGAATTTTTCCACCATAAAACTGGCTCATCTGATAACTACACTTGTCACGTGTGTGTGGGTCTTTTCTGACTACGAGGGTGGATTTTCTCACATGTGTCCAGTCCTAAACCTCTCTGTTTCGCATTCTTTAAATAATTTAATGCCTCTTAATTTTCACATTTAATATCCTTCATCTGATGTTTCCCTACGTTTTTCATTATTAGAAATGTGCACCTTCCCTTATTCGCATGATTTTAAACGTGCCCCGTTTCTTAAATGCCCTGATTTTCATATGTATAAGTCACTGGGTCCTGCGGTTTCTCACATATGTACCTGTGCTATATTAACCGATTTCTAACACGTCATACCTGGGAGTTTTCCCAATTCTAGAACACACGAACCTACCCCAAACCTGATTTCCCGCCTACATGCACCTCCCATGAGCAACCTAATTAATCACACATGTACCATCCGCCTCTCCAACACATAATTAACAAACCTTACAAGCACATGTGTCTTATCACTTTTCTCGACATCCCACACCTAATTCGCAGATCCGCATCGACACGTGTTACAGGTTGAATCTCGCATTCTTATACGGAGTAACCTTCGCCGTCAGCCTACTGTGACAGGCCGCAATAATTGCTTCTTGTACCTCAGTCACCTTGGCTACGTTCCAGGTGCGCGATAATTTAGCCGAGGGTACGAAGCTATGGGCAAATACCTTGCAGAGATGTCAGAGTGATGAAGGTGGGGCGGGCGGTAGTGCTGGCTATGATATAGACTCAGACTGTTACTTAATTGTTCGTGTGTATACACACACACACACACACACACACACATATATATATATATACATATATATATATATATATATATATATATATATATATATATATATATATATATATATATATATATATATATATATATTAGTCAGTAAGCTTTCGCTAACCACTGCAAGCTTCACAAACTTTGATAAAGCTAGCGCTGGCTAACGAAAGCCTGGACTAATATATATAAATTTTTATGAAATTCATATTATTGTGAGATTTCTTATCTTTTATATATATATATATATATATATATATATATATATATATATATATATATATATATATGTGTGTGTGTGTTTGTGTGTGTGATATATAAAATATAATATGTGTGCGTGTTTAGGAGATGCATTCACCATCACTTCAACTACAACATCATAAAATGCCATAATTCCAAACTGTAATCTTTTACAACTGTATGCGTCGTTAGCCATTTTCATTCCCAATCAATGTCTTTTGTAGATTCGAACACCCTCTCGCCAATAAACACGAAGGCCATCCAACCCCATAAAATCTAAAGAGAGGACGTAAAGGAAAGAATTCGATCCCATATCAGCGTTAATATAGATGATAGGGATGACATCAAAGAATGATTACTGGGTCAGGGGGCGAAATATGGGTCGGGTGTTCATAAAGGCGATAATCTCACGATTTAAATGCACTGTCTGGCCTAGTGAACGTTTGGCGATTGTCCGATGTCCTTAACTTTTTCACTTTTAAAGTTTTTCCTCTTTTGATTATAAGCGAGATTCTTCTTTTTTATTTGTAAATCATGAAATGTTCTATTAAGACGAACCTCCATTAAAGTATTAGAACTGAAACGATTTAAAAAAACTATTTCTAGAATGTCTTGAGTAACTATAAATGAAAAATACGGAAAAGCAATGATTATATAAACGAAGTATTTCTTTCATTTGAATTTCTAAGCCGTAATGAAAAGGCGTTCATATGTCTTTCAAAACTAATCCTTGAACAGTGTTTCTTCTAACGAGCATCCGACGAGACATGCAATCTACAGCATTAAAATAAAACTCTCAAAGCTAGGCAAAGTCAAAACAAAAACGCACGACAGGAAATGTGTATTTAATAATCGTGAACTTTCGTACCCAGAAAACTGACGGCAAAATACGCCTAAAGTGATGCGCTGAGAACAAAGGGAAGACACTGAATACAAAACAAAATAAAACTTTGACATTAAAAGGTCAAGTGATCAGATAATGCCACCTAAAGTGGGAATAAATGAGATGGAATAAAAGCGTTTAACGTCACGATGCACAGAAAAAAAAATTGATAAAAGGGTAACAATAAAAGTCCGTGAAACTCGAGACCGAAGACATGGGAAATGAAGATAAGGCGTGATAAACAACAGAGACGCGTAAGTAATAGAGAAGAGAGTAACATACAGCAAGACAGTCATAAAGAATGCAAATGAAAGTCATAGAGGACGAAGATCAAAGGCAAAGAAAGTCTTCATTTCGAGAAGCAAAGATATATCTCGGTCGAATCGCGTCGCCATCATAATACAAGCGTCTGTTCATAAGAACAAATTACCCTTTGTGACAGGTGTGATG
>NC_089794.1:32053197-32058197 GCF_040412425.1 Macrobrachium rosenbergii | reverse complement strand
TTTGACTAATTATTTTTATTATTTTCATTTAATACTTATGATCATAGGCTTGTAATGTTGAATTATTAATCATTTTTTTATTATCTTAATTACAATCTTTTCATCGGTTATTTGTAATTGTTAAAGTATTACTTATTTATTATTATCTTCGATAAATACTTTTCACCATATATTTATATTCTTTTTACTTTTACTAAGTTTCCTTATTATCGTCTTTCTTCTTTCTCCTGTCCTCCATTGATTTCTATCGATGCAAGATGTCTACGACTTACCAATCTCTCGTTTTAGTTTTCTGTAAAAGAAAACTATTGTGCCGGTTCTGTCTGTCCGTCCGCACTTTTTTCTGTCCGCACTTTACTGTCTGCCCTCACATCTTAAAAACTACGGAGGCTAGAGGGTTGCAAATTGGCATGTTGATTATCCACCCTCCAATCATCAAACATACCGAATTGGCGCCCTCTAGCCTCGGTAGTTTTTATTTTATTTAAGGTTAAATTGAGCCATAATCGTGCTTCTGGCAACTGTATAGGTTAGGCCACCACCGGGCCGTTGTTAAAGTTTCATGGGCCGCGGCACATACAGCATTATACAGACACCACCGTGAGATAGATCCATTTTCGGTGTGCTTGATTATACGCTGTAGCGGCTGTACAGAAAACTCGATTGCGCCGAGGAATCTTCGGCGCATTTTTTTACTGGTTATTTTTTGCCTGCACTTCAACCGTTATTCCCCCTCTTACTGAATCGCCTGCCTCTCCGGTGGATTTCCAAACCCTGTTTTCATTCTTCGAAAAAATGCTGTGCAATATCCAATTTCCATAATGATTCTGCTTCCATGTGTTCAATATTTTTGGATGGGGGAGGGGAGGGGAGGGGAGGGGAGGGTAAGGAGGGAAGGGGGTGGGAGAAAATGGGATAAGCAGCCGCAATTATCTATTTCTATTTTTTTTTTTTTACTTTCATAATCGAGTATCTTTTTCTTGCTGGGTGAGAGTACTAATTATATAAAAAAATATATATATATATATATATATATATATATATATATATATATATATATATATATATATATATATATATATATAGATGAACATTCATATGGATAAAGATATAGTGTCAATAATTTCGCTTAAGATTCTAACCTGAGCAAAAATATATTAGTGAAAAAGACACAAGGTTAATTATACGTCTAAAGTTTCTTACACTACTAGTAGATGAACACCTTAATATTCTTTGGAAACTTGAATTTCAAGTCAATGGCCCTCTTGATGGGGTTGTTCCATATGAGCAGCGTTCATCTCCTGAATAATAATAATAATAATAATAATAATAATAATAATAATAATAATAATAATAATAATAATAATAATAATAATAATAATAATAATAATAAATTTTCACCCAGGAAGAGGAAGCCTGCAAGGTGTAACAACGAAGCCCGATGAGATATACCTTAAGCTCCGTGGAACAGATACCATTTTTACCTCCTGCCAATCTGTTTATTTTCTGGTTCATTTTTCTCCTTCAAAAAAATAAACAAATAAAAAATTCTTCAATTCCCAGCTTGTGTTTCGATTCCCGTCCATCAATTCCTATGCACGACATCCCCTGCGACTGTGATTCTCTCCCGTTCCAGCCCTTCTATATTTTCTGCATTGGCCCAAAATAAAAAAAAAGTATCAAAAACAGAACCAAAAATGAATTATGGCTTCATGAAGAATGAGACAAAAACTCTTTCCCAATTTCTTTTCTTGATGTGTTTTTGTTTTGCAATTTCTATTCTTGGCGTATTTTCTCTCTACCAACTTATATTCTTGACGTATTTTCTCTTTCGAAATTTCTACTCTTGACGTATTTTCTCTTTTGCAATTTCTATTCTTGGCGTATTTTCTCTTTACCAACTTATATTCTTGACGTATTTTCTCTTTCGCAATTTCTACTCTTGACGTATTTTCTCTTTCGCAATTTCTACTCTTGACGTATTTTCTCTTTCGCAATTTCTACTCTTGACGTATTTTCTCTTTCGCAATTTCTACTCTTGACGTATTTTCTCTTTCGCAACTTCTATTCTTGACGTATTTTCTCTTGCTTCCCAAAAACAGCAGCAGGGCAGCAAAAAAAAGGGGGGGGGGCTTTACTTGCACGCAGTAAAAAAAAACTGCATTAAAAAAATTGCATCTTCCTTTCGGGGCATGGCAACGCATATAATAATGCCCAAACTGGATCCCGCAAAAATTTCCGATAATTTCCAATAATATGTATTTATGAAGTAAAAAAAAAAAAACATGAATTTTTACTTAAAACAAAAAGAAAAAGGGAAGAAAGATTTTGGAAACCTGTCCAATCCATCATAGATTTACCGATTTCTCGATACATCCATCTATCGCTTTCCCAGAATAACCCTTATAAATCACACACACCCACACCCACATACACATACACAACCAAACACACACACATACACAACGCGCCATGGAAGTTGCTGCAGCCTGGTACTTACAAACATGCTGGGAGGCGGGCGGATCTGAGAGAGAGAGAGAGAGAGAGAGAGAGAGAGAGAGAGAGAGAGAGAGAGAGAGAGAGAGAGAGAGAATAAATTTGCAGTTACAAGAAATAAGTATTATAATATATAATATATATATATATATATATATATATATATATATATATATATATATATATATATATATATATATATATATATATGCACTATTACACCTCTTTATCTTAACTGAGAGAGAGAGAGAGAGAGAGAGAGAGAGAGAGAGAGAGAGAGAGAGAGAGAGAGATAAATTTGCGATTAAAAGAAGTATTACAGTATATATTACATATATATTTAATGGACTATTACACCTCTTTATTTCAACTGAGAGAGAGAGAGAGAGAGAGTGCGATAGTTAAGAGCAAGAGTTGCACTCGAGAGAGACAATTATGGTTGGGAAAGTGGATGCACTGCACTCTGGTTGAAAAGGATGGAGTGGAAATGTGAAGTCGTACTAGACCGGGATCTTTTGTTTGGAGAGAGAGAGAGAGAGAGAGAGAGAGAGAGAGAGAGAGAGAGAGAGAGAGAGAGAGAGAGAGAGAGAGCAATAGCACTTGCCTGTTTCCAATTGTAGACAGTCAATAAGAGTACTTGAAGCTGTCGTGGACAGAGAGAGAGAGAGAGAGAGCTTTATCTTGTGTGAGGATTTCCACAGTCGAAATTCTCACCCCCTCCCCCGTTTTTATATTACGCTAAAGTAGTTCCAATCACTCACAGTTGCCTTTTCTCAAATTTCTTTCGCTCTTCCTCCCCAATGGACCCACTACAGTCGACTAATAGCCAGATATATGCTTCATATTCCTGGTTATTCAAAGAAAGACCTTTGGTTTGGGGATCGAGCATAGGTTTCTCAATTATGAGAAGCCTACCAATTGCACCAAGAGAGAATTCAAATTCAAAATTCATTTGCAAATCTTTGTTTCCAATTCAGTTTACATTGAGAGAGAGAGAGAGAGAGAGAGAGAGAGAGAGAGAGAGAGAGAGAGAGAGAGAGAGAGAGAGAGAGAGTTACTATTACCTGAAGATACTCGGGAGCGACGGACCAACAAACAGCAACGTAAATGGAAGAGAGAAAAGTTAATTCCTACAAGAGAGAGAGAGAGAGAGAGAGAGAGAGAGAGTTACTATTACCTGAAGATACTCAGGAGCGACGGACCAACAAACAGCAACGTAAATGGAAAGAGCAAATTTATTTACAAGAGAGAGAGAGAAGAGAGAGAGACAGAGAGAGAGAGAGAGAGAGAGAGAGAGAGAGAGAGAGAGATTAGACAACTGCAAATTTATTTTAAAATTTCCTCTCTGGACACAGTAGGGGAACAATTAACTCATACGGGTCCGGATACCCAACTCCCAATGAGAGAGAGAGAGAGAGAGAGAGAGAGAGAGAGATGCACTGATCCCAACCTCCCTCATCCTCTTCCTCAGCCTCTCACTCACACCAACAACGCCACCACCATCCAGTTACACCCTCAACCTCTTCTGTCGAGTCCCTCCAGAAAAAAAAAAAATCTTGACACACATTCTCCTCCTCCTCCTCCAACAAAGAGAGAAGAAGAAGAAGAAGAAGAAGACTCGTCTGCCTTCAACTTAAGGGCTAATTATCTGCGCCTACTTCTTTCCTCACTGCATTTGCATTCTTTTTGACGTCTAAGCTTCCACTTCCTCTCATTTTTTTTTCTTAGAGTTGTTCTCTGTGAATTGCGGGACAAACTTGACATAATCTTCCACTTGGGTGACTTTCCTCTTTGTGTTGTTGTGGTTTTACGTTTAATTACGTTAAGAGACAACTGCGCATTGTTGCATATTATTTACTCGTTGTGTTTAGCCGCATATGCTTTGTGTGTTTTGCTACGTCGTCTGTAAATGGGTACAAAAACGTTCAGCATTAGAGTATGATATATATCATGTTTTAATACGTTCGAGGAGTAGATAATAATGTTGATTACCCATCAAGTAAAAATGTGCCAATTGGGAAAAAAATTATGAAAACATGAAAGTAACAATCATTAAGGTACTTACTTTAAGGATTAAAAATGAGGAAATAAATAAAATAAAAAATCAGTAAACAAATAGCAAGCTAAAAAGAAATAAATGAAAGTGGACTTTAGGAAATGAATTTCATTGTAATCTTAAGCCTTTCTTTTAAAAGAAAGATAAAAAAAATACTTTGCGAGCTTTCAGTATCCTTAACGAAGCTGGACTTCAGGAAATGGATTTCAATACAATCTTAAACCTTTCTTTTAGAAGAAAGATAAAAAAAACCTTTGCGTGTTTTATGTGTCCTTAACGAAGTAATTATAAAACGTTCGTAAATACTGTTCCGATCAAAATTACATGACATTTTTACCATGCAAGAAAAATAAATACCTCTCCAATATATTCTTAAGTAGGAACTATAAAATAACATATTTTGCTGGGCAAAAAAAACTCCCTAATATATCCTTAAGTAAGAAATTTA
>NC_089794.1:32028197-32050697 GCF_040412425.1 Macrobrachium rosenbergii | reverse complement strand
ATATTAACTCACACTGATCCGGATACTCTATTCCTTGAGAGAGAGAGAGAGAGAGAGAGAGAGAGAGAGAGAGAGAGAGAGAGAGAGAGAGAGAGAGAGAGAAGCGTACCGAAATGAAAAGAAAACGGTAAAATCGGAATGGAAGATGATAACGTCTTCGGAGAAGAACCACAGGCCGTTAAATTTCTCCGGAATAAAATCCTGCTCTCGAATATAGGATTTCGATGGCAAGGCAACTTGAGTGTTCGAAGCAACCCTGGAAAATGATAAAATGTAGTCTTCAGAGTCCGAGCAGACAACAAATAGAAAGAAAAAAAAAAAGTAAGATATGCTCCGATGTTTCTTCGGCGCAATCGAATTTTCTGTTCAGCCACTACAGAGTATAATCAAGGCCACCGAAAACAGATCTACCTTTCGGTGGTCTAGGTATAATGCTGTATGAGCCGCGGCCCATGAATCTTTAACCACGGCCTGGTGGTAGCCTGTCCTATATCGTTGCCAGAAGCACGATTATGGTTAACTTTAACCTTAAATAAAATAAAAGCTACTGAGGCTAGAGGGTTGCAATATGGTATGTTTGATGATCGGAGGGTGGATGATAAACATACCAATTTGCAGCCCTCTGGCCTCAGGAGGTTTTAAGATCTGAGGACGGACAGAAAAAGTATGGACAGAAAAAGACGGACGGACAGAGAAAGCCGGCACAATAATTTTCTTTTACAGAAAACTAAAAATTAAAGAAACTACCACTCAACAGGAAGTTGTGGTCACTTTTTCAACAAAAGCTATTTAAGAAGGAAAATGATGACTGTCGTTTTCAGATTCCTACTAAAAACAAAACAAAGGAACACAGAAGAGAAAAATCAAATGAACTTCTAACTCAATATTTGCGAGTAACTTTTCAACAAAAGCTATTTAAGGAACCTACCATAAAACAAAAACAAAAAATAAAAGAAAAATTAAAAGGGGCTCCTAATTCATTAACGGAATTGTGTTTACCTTTTCAAAAAAAAAAAAAAATCTATTTAAGGAACCTACTAAAAAAAAGACGACACACAAAAAAGAAACAAAATTCAAAGGTGATTCTAACTCAATAGACAATTGTGATTACCTTTTTAACAAAATCTATTTAAGGAATCTACAAAAACAAATTATATTTAAGGAACCTACAAAAAATATCTATTTAAGGAACCTACAAAAATACCTATTTAAGGAACCTAAAAAAATATCTATTTAAGGAACCTACAAAAAAATATCTATTTAAGGAACCTGCAAAAAGTAAATTAAACAAAAAATTTAAGGCCCTTCTAATTCAATCATTATGACTACCTTACCTTTCCAACAAAAACTACCTAAGTCAACCTGATGTGGTTTAATATTAGCTCTACTCTTGTTTTTTATTCTATCTTACTACAATCATGGAAATGGAGAATCGAGTGGTTTAATATAGCCGTTATTCCATCTGAATCGATATTAATCAAATTACGGAGCAGAGAATGGAGTGGTGTAAGATTGGCGTTGTTCAATTTTTATTTTCCCGAAATAGAAAAAAATGGAGTACTGGCATGGTTCCATTTGGTGACATTTCTTTTTTTACACGAGTTTTCGGGGGGGAAAAGTTAAAAGAAAATGATCATTGTTATTTTATTTTATTCTTCATTAACAAACGACCAGAATGCAGAAAAATAATGGCATATTATTGATAGTTTCTTGTTACGAATTATAACGAATACGGAAACAAAATATCCTTGTCTAGCAAATGTCCAAAAAATCATTAAACGAATAAAAATTATTTTTAAAAAACTTGGCAGGATAAGGTTATTCTAAATTCGAAGTGAAAAAGGACACACATTCCACAGCCTGGCAGCAGAAGGCGAGAAGTTGAGCAATGTTCGGTTTGGTCAGTTTTTGGATAGGTAACCCCTATGTAAGCTACTTCCTAACATAGTCGCCATACCGTCGGTGTCTCGATCTGTGAAATTAAGCAACATCTTGAATTTTCTGCATTCTGAAAGTTTATTAATGTGGAATAAAATAAAATTTAAAAATAATTTACGACTAAAGAAAATAAAAAAAGTGATAAAAAGTCGTCTTCATCTAACATTACTATACCTGGAAATTTGTAAACAGCCCTTCACAAAAACAGCATTTGACAAAATTCAAAAAAGTATTTTCATACAATGTACAAAGCGATAGTAATTTTGCTTTGAAGTTACGTAAATACAAATAAGAAGACAAGGAACTTTACTAAGGATGAAATTATCCACATTCTTATTAACTTATTACAAAACCAATATTTAAAAACCCTTAGAAATTTAAAAAAATCGGAAAAGCGATTAAAAATACTTTATATCATCACAGGATTTGCAAAATTCAAAACAATGAGATACGATAGAAAAACGATTTTATAGTTTAAAAGTATTTTCAAAATGCAAAACAAAGAGACACGATACAAAAAACGGTTTTATACTGTAAAAGTATTTTCGAAATTCAAAACAAAGAAATGCGATATTAAAAAATGGTTTTCCAAACTCAAAACACAGAAACACGATATAAAAAAATGGTTTTCCATAATCTACGTACTTGCAAAACTCAAAATAAATCAGATACATAACCAAAGGATTTATCAAGTCACAGAAGTTGCAAAATTCATAACAAAGAATTATGGTACGTAACAAACGGTTTCATACAGTCTACTGTACCTTAATTATTCCAGCTATAGTGCAAAAAACATTTGTGAAATTCCGAACGAAGTAATTTGGCACAACACGAATGATTTTGCAATTTTACAAAGTTAACCCATTTACATCGCAAAAACAGTTACTTGCAAACGACAACAAAATGAAGCAGTACTCAACACTAAATGTGCCAAATCCATAACAAAAATTTTATGAGAGCGAAAACAGTTTTACCTAGACTGGAATGATTTTGAAATTCACTTATACCGCAAAAGCAGTACTTGTACTGACAACAAAATAAAAAAAAAAATATTTAATGCTATATTTACCACGTCCAGAACAAAAACAAACAAAAACAATAGAGCGAAAACTGTTTTACCTAGACAAAGACAGCCTACGGATTATCATCAAAACATCACCAAAATTAAAAAAAAAAAAAAAAAAAAAAGCCGAACAACGAAAGACAGTATTTGCGAACGCCGAACTAAACAAATACAATATTTGCGAACGACAAACAAAGAAACCGTGACACGTTTCATGGGGAGACACGGAGGCCCATCACTTCAAATGATGGAAATCAAATAGAGTCCCTGATTGAATTATCATTTGGTCCAGCATCATGATTCGGGAGAGAGAGAGAGAGAGAGAGAGAGAGAGAGAGAGAGAGAGAGAGAGAGAGAGAGAGAGAGAGGGCGGAGGCAGGCAGATAGACGAACGGACTACTGAATGAGGAAGAGAGAAAGAGAGAACGTGGGCGGAGGCAGGCACACACACACAGAGAGAGAGAGAGAGAGAGAGAGAGAGAGAGAGAGAGAGAGAGAGCGTGAGGGAGGCAGGCAGGCTGATGCAGGAATACTGAACGAGAGAGAGAGAGAGAGAGAGAGAGAGAGAGAGAGAGAGAGAGAGAGAGAGAGAGAGAGAGAGAGAGAGAGAGAACTCGTGGGAGGGGGCAGGCAGACTGATGTTCGGACAATTGAGAGAGCGAGAGAGAAAGAGAGAGAGAGAGAGAGAGTGGGCGGGGGCAGGCAGACTAATATACAGACTTGAATGAGAGAGAGAGAGCGAGCGAGCGTGGGCGGGGGCAAGCAGACATATACAGACTTGAGAGAGAGAGAGAGAGAGAGAGAGAGAGAGATCGAAGACGACCTAACAAGAGAGGTACGATACTTTAAAAACCCTCCCAAAAGAATTTGCTCAAATCCCGCAGTTCTCCCGTGTGGATGAAAAGATTACTGAAAGAAAATTAAAAGTATATAAGAGACAAAACTTTTATTTCAGAGCGACAAAAAAACGACGCCAAGAAGAGGAGGAGGAGGAGGAGGAGGAGGAGGGTGGGGGGAGAAGGAGGAGGAGAAAGAAAATGGGAAAATAAACGTACTCTAGCTCGTTCCATATGAATAAGGTTCACCTTCTTCTGAATAATAATAATAATAATAATAATAATAATAATAATAATAATAATAAAGGACGAAGGAAAAAAGTAAAACAGGGAAGACAAATAACAACGCATTAGTGACAAAATATGAAATGAAGGCTGAAGAAGAAGAGGAAATAGGAAATGTGAAAACAAGACAAAGAAAATAAAAGAAGAACACTACAGTAGCAATAACAAGGTTGAAGAAGAAATGAGGAACAAAAGCAAGAAAAATGAGGAGAAGAAAAGACGAAGAAGATGAGGATAAGATAAAGAATAACTTGGAAGCGGTAAATAGTTGAAATGAACCGCAAAAAGAAACAAAATTTCAAAAAAAAATTCTCTCTCTCTAGTAAGAAGTCCAAATTCCCTCTCTCTCTCTCCACCAGTTATTATGAAATTTTTGAAAATCACAAAAACCAACTTATAAGAAGTCCAAATTTTCCCTCCACTCTCCGGAGTATTTCCACAAACTTTCCATCCATCTCTCTCTCTCTCTCTCTCTCTCTCTCTCTCTCTCTCTCTCTCTCTCTCTCTCTCCTTCATTCTTATTTCACAGGAGAAAGAAAGCCGATTGTTCTCGACCATTTCAAGAGAATTCTAGGATTACTACAGGGTTGAAGATTAAGCTTTAAATGCTCAATATACGAATTTGAGTTAAAAGGGGCTTGACTTACTTATTATGGTATTTACTAAAGTTATTGGTATTGATGATGATGACAATGATAATGATAATGATGATGATGCTAATATTGCAATGAAAATAAGGGCTATCATTATTAGTATCACTGTCAATCTAAATGCGAGCGCTTCCACAATGAAACAAGATGAAATGATCATTGATTTTCCGAATTAGTTTCCAAAGAATAAAATATCCATATACTGACACAATATGGGAAAAAGAGTTAAAAGACTGTGATAGCACTGAAGAAAACTTAAATAAGAATTGAGAGAGAGAGAGAGATTGTTTTAAGTTCTAATGTATATATAATGTATAAATACTATATATATACAACAGATATATATATATATATATATATATATATATATATATATATATATATATATATATATATATATATATATATATATATGCACTATATTGTGTGTATTATATATAGATAGATAGATAGATAACTGAATAATGATAATATTAATATTTCGCAGGACAAACTGATGGTGAGAACAAACATTATGGCAAAAAGCAAAATAACATAAAAATCAAAGGAAATGCTCCATAAACAATGTATTTCGAGATCAACTTTGAAAAGGGCAATACGTAGGAAAACGTACCGCAAAAAAAAATAAACAAATAAAATAAACTTTGATATTTTGAGATAAAATATTTCTTAATGAAACCATTTTCACAATATTCCATAGCAAAGCCATAATTCTGCCTTGGCGATAAACATACATAAATATTTCTGCCACAGAAAATACCTTTCAAGGGACGATATTTCCACACAGCATACTTCTGGGGAAATTATTGCATAGCGGAAACATCTATCGACAATATTTCCATGGTGTTGCCCAATACACACACATCTTTTTTCCCCGGGAAATTTCCCCTTTAAGCAGATATTTTCCCGACAATGGACAACGCAAGTATCGTCCTTTTTTTTCACAGCATTTGGTCCACAAAGGGATTCTTTACCGCGAATGTTTTCTCTCGTTTTTTTTTTTTTATTCTTTTTTTTTTTGTTTCTCTTTGTGTGCTGTTATCGTCCGTCTCTTTTGGAAAAAAAAAAAAGCTGATTCGGATCGGAAGAATGCTGATAAAAGTATAAAAATAGGCTTCGGTTTAGGATTATCTTAGAGAGAGAGAGAGAGAGAGAGAAGAGAGAGAGAGAGAGAGAGAGAGAGAGAGAGAGTTAGAGAAAAAAAGAGAATGTTAATCAGGGTTTCTTAGGAATTCAGCGAAATGAAATTTGATAGTGTACCCAGATTTAAAATGACGGATTTCGAGAAAGAGAGAGTTTAGAGAGAGGGAGAGAGAGAGATGTAGAGAGAGAGAGAGAGAGATTAAATATATGAAATATATATATATATAGTTATATAAAGTATATATTATCAGACTGTAATTCATTCTGAATGTGTACCACCACCAGAGAGAGAGAGAGAGAAGAGAGAGAGTTCGAGAGCTTAAGTCAAGAGAGAGAGAGAGAGAGAGAGCAAGAAATGATCTCCCTGTTTAAATTCACTAAATGGTCAGTCATTCCAGGTCATGAATCAATGTATGGATGCTGAGTTTGTAATTCAGTTCAAAGTTATGTTTAATTCAACGCTGCACCTGAGAGAGAGAGAGAGAGAGAGAGAGAGAGAGAGAGAGAGAGAGAGAGAGAGAGAGAGAGAGAGAGAACTCTTCAAATTAGAGGTCACTTATATTCATCAGTTTGTGATCCTTCTCCATGTTTCAGAAACACAACCACACACATATTCATCAGTTTGTGATTCTTCTCCATGTTTCAGAGAGAGAGAGAGAGAGAGAGAGAGAGAGAGAGAGAGAGAGAGAGAGAGAGAGAGAGAGAGAGAGGGGAAAGAAGCCATGTTCAAAACAACTGGCAGAGAGATGACATGAAGAATATAGAACCATTAGCGAAATTATCGATGCTCTTTCCCGGAAAGATATTGAGGTCATATATCACTACAGTGGTCGATGATGAGCAATCATGGGAGGGGGTTTGGGGGGGGGAGGTGGGTGGGAGGGTGGGTGGAGGGACGACTACTAGTGTCTTTAAACCAAGTAGTTTTTCCTACAAGGTCATCTGGGTTCGACCTTCTCTCTCAGGTCACTGACATCATTTTTGAGATTTTTAAATTTTTTTTTATTCTTTTACTTTTATTTGTTTTCGTTTTTATTTTTTTTTATATTCATTAACAAAATTTTGCTCTATTATGATGTCTGTGATTTCTGTATATTCTCATTCACTGTTCTACAGCTTCCCATACCCCCCGATCATGAAGTCACATTTTCAGGTACCAAAAAGTACTTTCGGGTAAAATCCATTAAAATTTAACAGGTTTCGATATCGAAAGCTTCTTTCTATTTCCATTTATAAATCGAATGCTTAGGGCGTCTCTCTCTCTCTCTCTCTCTCTCTCTCTCTCTCTCTCTCTCTCTCTCTCTCTCTCTCTGATGTCAAAATCCTCTATTCCGAAAAGACTCAAGTTTGCCTTCCTACTTTGAAGTCCTGTTTCTCCATTCCGAAGACTCCCCAAATCTGTACTTTTCTTTTGATGTCCTGATGATCTGTTCTGAACACGCCTCAAAAAATTAACAAATAAAAAAAATAAACAAGTTTGTCATATCTATCGTTATATGTATCTCTTTATTTTAAGTATATGTTCATGCATAGTTTGTTTTAAACAAACGAGGGAAAATTAATATTCAACTAGCTATTTAGAACTATCGAGAACAGACTATCCCAAAAAGACCTATTCATGTGATTTTTCATATCGATAGCTTGCTTCCTCCAACCCTGCCAAGAGGCTCATGAACTCTCATCCATCTTCTGCTTTTCCAGATTCCTATACCTTTCCCTTCTTGCAAAGGTGGGCCTATTGATTGCTTTCAAGCAATGAGCCCAGGCTTTCTCCTCATTTCCTACTAGGAACACTGACAATTGAAAAATTCCCTATAAAAGAAATTTGGTTATGAATAGCACTAACGCAATTTGAATGTCTATACAAACGACGAAAACCAAATTCTAGGAATCCAAGATATAAAAAAAAAGTAAAAAATGCGCCGAAGTTTCTTTGGTGCAATCGAGTTTTCTGTACAGCGTATAATGCTGTATGAAACTTTCAGCCACGGCCCATGAAACTCTTAGACGCCGCCCATGAAACTCAGCCACGGTCCGGTGGTGGCCACAGTCACGGCTCATGAAACTTAGCCGCCGCCCATGAAACTCAGCTACGGTCCGGTGGTTGCTTGTGTTGTTGCGGTGCCAGAAGTACGATTATGGGTAACTTTAACCTTTAATAAAATAAAAACTACTGAGGCTAAGGGCTGCAATTTGGTATGTTTGATGATTGGAGGGTGGATGATCAACATACCAATTTGCAGCCCTCTAGACTCAGCAGTTTTTAAGATCTGAGAGTGGACAGAAAAAGTGCGGACGGACAGACAAAGCCGGCTCAAAAGTTTTCTTTTACAGAAAACTAAAAATAAAACATTTATCCCGTTTCAAAATAACGAGCATCTCCTATTTCTCCCACTAGACTCCTGGGAATGATAAAACCTGTCATATATAATCGTCTCTCCAGCAATAACAATGGGGAGCCTGTTATTTGCACGCCTCCTAGACTTATGTCACGAGAGTTTTCCAAGATTTTCCAGATCTGAAATGAATGACAGCACATGTCTATTTTGGACGGAAGCGAATGTTCTAATTTGTATATGTACGTATATTACGTACAACAAATATTAATTTATTCATTTATTTTTTATCAAGTGAGATCTCTTCTTTCTGCGATTCCCTTTACCTTCTCTTACCTCCTAATGAGCGCTATATTCTTTGGAAGCTTGAATTTCAAGTCTTCAGAACAATCATCATAATAATAATATAATAAATCAAAAGTCCTTCAAAGAAGGCATCGTGCTTACCCCATACAAAAATGGGAAAAAAGCACGTTAAAAGAAGAAGAAGAATAATAATATGAGAGAGAGAGAGAGAGAGAGAGAGAGAGAGAGAGAGAGAGAGAGAGAGAGAGTAAATGTTTCTCACCTAATAATTCTAAATTATACCTACTCTAATTTTTTGACACACAATCTGTTGTCTATCCGTGCCTAATTATTGTGGCCTATTACCGCTCGCACAAGACTCCTATGATCTGCTAGAATTCTATTAACATTGAGCTTTAGGATGAGGTTACTAGCTCCACGTATCCGTTAAATGTTATTTTATATTCATGCATTCAGGTTCGCCAAAGTGTTTTTAATTTTTCATTTCTGGGATGATTTTGGTAACATATCCACTATAATATTTTATCTATAATAATAAAAAAATCCGAGTGGATCTTTCTTGTTTGTCCGCCCCGGGTGGGGGGCAGGGTAGGTAGGGGATCGGGAGGGTAGGGGTCACATGAAACATCCACGCTCTTCCTGCAAACCGGTTTGTCCGGCCTGGGTGGGGGCGAGGTCGGTAGGGGAGACATAACGGGCAGCGCCGGGTTCCAGCGCAGCGTAGTGCGCGCCATCAAGCTCATTTCGGAACATACTCCTGAAAAAATGGAGTTTAACTTTGTCATTCCTGTCCGTTGGTCGAGCGGAAAAGTGGCCTACTCTCGGAGTAACTAAATTTTCCAGTTTTAAAAAACCCTCGAAAGTTTCTTCTCTATTTACTCTTCTTCTGAGCGAAGGTCACCTCTTGAACACGAAGGAGCCTGAGTAGATCACAAACATTTTCGTCTGCTGAAAGAAATAACACACATAAACCAAGAGATGGTTTGTGTTCCTTTCTATTAATCAGATTCTTTTCTTTTGAAGATCAATAAAAAAAATTACTTTTGACAAACTGACAAACCAAAAGTTAGACTGGATTCTTAGTTTTAGAGTTATTTTGACTTTAATTCAACTACTTTTGGTTAACTTCATCTATTCAGTGTAAAAAAAAACTGAATGACAAACTGGCAAACCAAAAGATATATGGGATTCTTAGTCACAGAGTTGCTCCGACTCTAATTCGACACATAAGTGATTTATTTCATCTCTTCATCAGACCATCAACTTCAATCACAAACGGACACATAATTATTCATAACACAAATCAAAAACATACCTAAAATTATCAGTCGCAAAACTGTTTTATCTCTTTCCTTTTAAAGTCGTCCTTTCCTCACTCAAAAATTAGACCAAGAGGGAAAATATAAAAGCAAATTTGTCCCTTGACTTTGATCAATTAGGTCTTCCGTTCCCGCCACGCGCCGTTTTCAATCTTCCATCCTTGAAAGTTTGGCCTGAGTATACACCATTAATGTGAAACCACACGCACACACACATAAATATGCACATACACACATGCACACGCGCACACAGAAAGAACTCTTTTAACACAAACCCACAATGACAAAAGTTCTCAAGTCATGACATGGGTTTGTCTCCTCAATTTGTCAGTCCGATTAACTTATAGTATTAACGTGGAATAACATACATAAACACACACACACACACCCACACAAACTGTTTTTAGCACAAACCTAAAGTTTTCACGTCATAACATGATTTTGTTGTTTAACTTTGTAACTCCGCATAGTGTACACCATTGACGCGAAATACCCACCCACACACACACACACACACACACACACACACACACACACAAACTGTTTTTAAAACACACCCAAAGATGACACAAGTTCTTAGTCATAAAATGAATATGTCTCTATATCATCAACGTGAAACGACACACACACACACACACATACACACACACACACAACACAAACACACAAAACATTTTTAACGCAAACCCAAAGACGACACAAATTCTGCAACCATAACACGAATTTGTCGCGCCACTTTGATCACAGCAGCAGTCTCGTCCTTTCTCTCCTCCTTTCAAACCTTCCGTCTTTTGTAATTGAGGCAGCGTATATCGTCCCTCCATCAACTCCAAACAAAGGAGGGGAGGAGGGAAAAATGCCCTCCTTTAAAAATGAGGCAAAAAGGAGGTACATTATCAGGCACACGTGGAGTCACTTTCCCTCCTCTCGACGTTGTGACGGTGATAAGGTTATCGCTCTCACCTTTCCATGTTTGGCACTCAGAGGGCCACCAGTAATTGCCTCATTCTGGGTGCTTTTGTCTTCTTTTTTTTCGTCTCTTTTGCTTGCTTTGGAGATGGTCATAGGCGTAGTTTAAAAAAGCATAACTTTAGTAATTTTAGTAATTATATATATATATATATATATATATATATATATATATATATATATATATATATATATATATATATATATATATATATATATATATATATATATAATCATATATATATATATATATAATCACTTCTCTTGAAGTGAGCTTTTCATAACAGTCACTTCTTTTGGAAGTGAGTTTTCATTAAGTTCACGTCTCTTGGAAGTGAGTTTTATATAAATTCCACTTCTCTTCGAAATTTTTTTTTATAAAGTTCACTTCTCCTGGAAGTGACTTTTTCATTAAGTTCACTTCTCTTGGAAGTGAGTTTTATATAAATTTCACTTTCTCTTGGAAGTGACTTTTTCATTAAGTTCACTTCTCTAGGAAGTATTTTTTTTTATTAGGTTCTCTTTTCTTCGAAGTGAGTTTTTCATTAAGTTCACTTCTCTAGGAAGTGAGTTTTACCATTAAGTTCACTCTTCTTCGAAGTGAGCTTTTCATAAAGCTCACTTCTCTTAAAAGTAGGTTTTTCATAACTTAGCAATTCTGTTTTGTGAAATCTTGCAGACCGAGTTAATAATCGTTTTATCTGTCTGCATGTGAACCGTCCAAATAATAATAATAATAATAATAATAATAATAATAATAATAATAATAATAATAATAATAATAATAATACTTTATATAGCAGTCACTGGAATGTCTTCAAAAGTTCTTCCATAAAATAGCTGATCTCACATATGTATTTTGGCTTAAGTATTATTATTATTATTATTATTATTATTATTATTATTATTATTATTATTATTATCCTTTAACACGTTCAAGCGTTAAGGAGGCCTCATCAACTGGCCGAAATAAATGGGTGGACGGATCTCTTTGCGTGGAAGGAAGCTGTCCACCGAAATTGATGATCTTAAACAAATGAGATCTCTTGTCATCCTGCCGAAGAAGAATGACCCCAAGACACCGCCCTCCACTTCTGCGTTCCTGGTCTTATTTTACCCTCATTCGAGCGACGGCGTAACCACCACACCAGGATCACAAGGACAAAGAGATTGAGAGAGAGAGAGAAGAGAGAGAGAGAGAGAGAGAGAGAGAGAGAGAGAGAGAGAGAGAGATAAGCTATCGTCTTCCATGTCCCATGCACAAAAAAAAAAAAAAAAAAAAAGATTGCGAGAATGTGGAAACAGAGTGAAATCATTTTTCCTTCTACAGGAAAAATCAAAATAAGAAAAAGGAGAAACGCCTTTGCAAAGACAGCATACACACTTGATGGACACCCCATCCCCTCGCCTCCCACCCCCCCAAAAAAAAAATCTGCCATTCTTTCCCCTCAGGAAAAAAGGGGTTAAACACTTACAGGAAAATTCTTTCGTTTCCTGCCTCCGAAGGTAAAAGAGAAAAACACCTATACATGAACTCAACTCATTTCTCTCGGAGAAAAAAAAACACTTTCTTACCCTTAGTTATTTTGTCCCAAAATTAAGTGTGCAAGGATACGCCATTCTGTCGCTGTGCATAAAAAAAAACCTTTCTCTGGACATGGCCAAAGCACGCAGGCTGCTGAAGTGAGAGAGAGAGAGAGAGAGAGAGAGAGAGAGAGAGAGAGAGAGAGAGAGAGAGAGAGAGGGGAGGATGCACTACATAAACGTATGAAGCACTCCATGACAGCATAAAAAGAGGTATGAGAGAGAGAGAGAGAGAGAGAGAGAGAGAGAGAGAGAGAGAGAGAGAGAGAGAGAGAGAGAGAATGAATTAAACGCACCTAGCCTACGTAGAACTCCATGACATAAATATAGGTAAATGGTTCATTATGAGAGGAGAGAGAGAGAGAGAGAGAGAGAGAGAGAGAGAGAGAGAGAGAGAGAGAGAGAGAGAGAGAAGAGAAACGAGTGCCCAAGGGGATTATGAAAAGAGCCTTACAGAGTGCTTTTACACGTAGACACAAAGAGATTACTTGAGGCTAAAGTACTCCACCATGGCAAGCAGAGAGTAAAAAAAAATACTAGATTTCAAGGAATGAAATAATAAAGAATTTTAAAAGTTTGGAATAGGATTTTGTAATTAATAACAAAATCATAAAAGGATGACATTAAGAAGGTGATTTTTCGAAGTACAATGGCATTAATAGGCGATTCGTATTCTGAAGTAACACGATTATCTATCTATAGCTTGGACGAGAACTTATAAAGGAGAGTAGGGTACTTATAATTACAATCTGTCTTTAGGGGGTGGGAAAATTACTACTAATTACAAACTGCCTGCCTTTAGGGGATTGGGAAATCGCTATACTACTACTACTGCTATTACTAGTACTACTATTAACGATAACTAATCAGATTATGAGATTTGAAATAATAATAATAATAATAATAATAATAATAATAATAATAATAATAATAATAATAATAATAATAATAATAATAATAATAATCTATGGTGCATCACTATAATGTGACCGAAAATAATAAGTAAAAAGCCACAATAATGTGTCAGAGCGATTGTATTTTTCTAAAATACAAAAAAGGGTTGTATTTTGAAAAAATACAATCGCTCATATACATTATTGTGGATTTTTACTTAATAATAATAATAATAATAATAATAATAATAATAATAATAATAATAATAATAATAATAATAATAAAATATTTCCCGAGACTGCATAAAAATATTACGGAAACACACACAAAAAATAAGATAACCTGCATGACTAATCTCCGAAAAAAAAAAACTCCCGATCAACCCCTAAAAAAAACAAACACACACACACACACACACACACACACACACGAAAAAAGGCAAGCAAAGAAAAACAAAACAATAAAAACACACTAACGTGAATCCCAATTACCCTCAGACTCTTGAGCAAACAGGGCAATAATTTACCCAGGTTCTCCACCAACTCCCAAGATCGTCGAAACCTTGACCCCCAGGTCGAGTTATTGTGCAAGGGAGACTTCGGCCTCGAGGGGGAAAATGCCCCCCCGTCCTCGAGTATGACCTCCTCGAGAGCTATATACCTGTCATCGAGTGTTTACACTCGAGTGTTGCATTGCTAACCGACCTCCTCGAGTGGGAGGTATTGGCAATTTAACGAGGGTGGGATCATTTCATGGCACTTATCAGGCTGTTTTCTCTCTCTCTCTCTCTCTCTCTCTCTCTCTCTCTCTCTCTCTCTCTCTCTCTCTCTCTCTCTCTCTCTCTCGTAACTGCTGTTCTGTTACATCTCTGTCTCTTCTCTCATCTTCCCGCAATTGCTTGTATGCATGTGTCTCTCCACAATCACTTACATGCACGATTCTGCAGTTGTTTCCTCCTCTCTCTCTCTCTCTCTCTCTCTCTCTCTCTCTCTCTCTCTCTCTCTCTCTCTCTCTCCCCGCAATCGCTTGTACATACGTATGTCTCTGGAACTCTGATACCTTTCTCTCTCTCTCTCTCTCTCTCCACAATCACTTACATGCACGTTTCTCCAGTTGCTACCTCTCTCTCTCTCTCTCTCTCTCTCTCTCTCTCTCTCTCTCTCTCTCTCTCTCTCTCTCTCTCTCTCCGCAATCGTTTGTACATATGTATGTCTCTGGAGCCCTGATACACCTCTCTCTCTCTCTCTCTTTCTCTCTCTCTCCATAATCACTTACATGCGCGTTTCTGCAGTTCTGTTACCTCTCTCTCTCTCTCTCTCTCTTTCTCTCTCTCTCTCTCTCTCCCCGCAATCGCTTATACATATGTATGTCTCTGGAGCTCTGATACCACTCTCTCTCTCTCTCCGTAATCACTTACACGCACGTTTCTGCAGTTCTGTTGCTCTCTCTCTCTCTCTCTCTCTCTCTCTCTCTCTCTCTCTCTCTCTCTCTCTCTCTCTCTATTTTAGGAAGTGACGAGTGGGTGGCGTGGGGGCTGGTCTGGGAGGGGTGGGGAGGGGAGGGGGAAGGGTGGGGGGGTAGATGCCAAACAGTAGGATTGATTCTCAATAACTGTAGTTATTGCTCTCTCTCTCCCACGTCACCTCTTACCCAGCACTCCACATCAGCAAGGAATATTTTGTTCATTTATTCATTTACTTATCTACTTGTTCAGTTATTTATTTATTTATTTATTAATCAATCAATTTATTCATTTATTTACTTAAGAGGTTGGTTGAAGCAGTGAAATGTTGTGGCACAAGAGATATAACTAGTTATGTATATGATTTTGGGATAGAATTCTGATTAGCGGAGAGAAGATGACGATTCAGTAAATAAACAAATATATAATGAACAATGAATAAATTATTATTCAGATGATGAAACCTATTCATATGGAACAAGCCCACCACAGGGATCACTGACTTGAAATTCAAGCTTCCAAAGAATATTATGGTGTTCATTCGAAAGAAGTAACAGAAGGTAACGGGATATACAAAAAGTAATCTCACTTATCAAAAAAGAAAAAAATAAATAAATTAATAAACATATAAAAGTGTTTTAATTTGAGGCAACAATTGGATGTTTTAAGTAAAACATTCAGATTCCGTGAAAATGTCGCGTCTTTATCAGTCACCTCTCAGGCATATGACTTGGTAAGTAAACAGACACTGAAAATCAAAGTAAAAATAATGATGAATTACTGAGAGATGATGACGTAACAGAATCACAAAAATGAACAAAGAGAGAGGAATTTAATTTCATTGACAACTTCCAGTTACCTAAGATGGAGTGGCTTTTCTTAAAACTGAAATTATTATTCTCGATTATAAAAAGTCAACTAGAAAAATTAATGAAAATTGAAATTCATTACTGAGAGAGAGAGAGAGAGAGAGAGAGAGAGAGAGAGAGAGAGAGAGAGAGAGAGATGAACTACATAAACGTTTGTACAGTTCCACGACAGTATAAATATACGTATGAGAGAGAGAGAGAGAGAGAGAGAGAGAGAGAGAGAGAGAGAGAGAGACCCTGAAAGTCAAACTGAAGGACTTTTAACCTATAATAATCAATTAAGGAGTCATTGACTCAGAACTTCAAGAATCATCTGCTGTTTGACTGAAAGGCGACTCAACTCGGGCCAATTACAACAAAACGACATTATAAACTCTGGGCTGTCATTATAAACGACATTTTAGTCTCTTGGGTATTACTGTAAACCTTTTAAAAAGGTGTGCTATCTTTGCATTATGGCAATTAAAACTTTGGCCTATCATTATACACTGCCTCGATAAACTTTGGGGTATCACTGTAAACTGTATTTGTAAACTGAGCTATCATTATAAACTTAATCTATAAGTTCTACGCTATCACTGTGAACTACCTCTATACGCTAAGCTATCATTATAAAATGTCCCTATAAACTCAGCGTATAGTTGTCAAGTGCATTATAAACCCTGCGCTGTCATTATACGCTGCTGTCATAAACTGAAAACTATCATTATAAAATGGTATTCAAAGTAGTGCTGTCAATAAAAATTTGATAAATACTGAACTATCATCGTACTCATTATTAGCTGTCTTGTCATTCTTACAGTTTATATAACCATACACTGTGCGATCATTATACTGAGATGTCACTATACAATATATGCAGTCACTATAAAGTGCATGCAATCAATACTTAGCTTGTGAAGTCATGATAACAATCATTACATATAAAAGGCACTTAATCACCATACACTATTAGCAATCATGACAAACCAAGTAAACTCAATCACCATTAATACACAATAAACATAACATGGAATTGGTCGCTCGTCACTATCAACAATCATTATAAATCGAATGAAGCGAGTCATCTCCTATCAAATAAACCCAGTATTCATTGTAAACTAATATTAATTATTAATCTATGCACCAAATCAGTTATAACAACATAAGACTACCGTGTCTTGGCAGAAGCAGAACGGAACAAAAACATTCTATGAAAACATGGAACTGATCGATTGGAATATTACCTCCAGTCGATTCCCATCTTCAAGGCCATCACACACAGACTCGCTTTGCAGCGCCAGAGTCGACCGATTCCCACTGGAATTGTCATTCATTCCCGATTCCCGCTAGGTCATCCATCTTTTGCGGGGCCATTCCAGAGGAGGTTGTTTTCTCCTTTATTTCCTTCTTATCCACCGTCTCTTCTCTATTATTCACCTGGTTACTTTTACTGCTTTTATTCAGCTTTCTAAATTACAGTTTCATTCTCCTATATTACTCATTTCTCTTTCTCTCTCTTTCTGTCATAATTATTCTTATCGATCAAAACAAAAGTTTTGACTAACCTCCGAGCATGTATTTTTGTGTGTACCTCTCTCTCTCTCTCTCTCTCTCTCTCTCTCTCTCTCTCTCTCTCTCTCTCTCTCTCTCTGTTCTTACTTATCACCAAAGCATGCTTATCGCTCTCTCTCTCTCCCTCTCTCTCTCTCTCTGTACTAATCAACTACGAAAAAAAATCATGTGCCTGCCTGTGGAGTTGTCTCTCTTTTTCTGTGCTGTCACGCTCTCTCTCTCTCTCTCTCTCTCTCTCTCTCTCTCTCTCTCTCTCTCTCTCTCTCTCTCTCTCCGTTCGTTCGTCTTGATTACGTCTCTCCTTATCTCCGCTCGGAGTCTATTCCCATTCCCGTCCGTAAGCTTTTATCATCCGAAAATCTGGGAACTCCGCGATGCTTCTGCCCCAAACCATCTGGGTACAACGGGCTGCGGCTTATCGAGTTTCCATATGACGTATTTATTATTACTGCTATTTCTTCCTCATTTATTCGTCTTGCAAGTCTTCCCTTCTCCTCCTCCTCCTCCTCCTCCTACTTATGCAAAGAGATGGCTTATGATTCTCTCTTTCCCTCTCTCTCTCTCTCTGTTCATGCAAATTTCTACACACACGAGTATTCATTATTACTGCTATTTCTTCCTCATTTATTCATCTTGCAAGCACTGCCTTCTCCACCTCCTCCTCCTCCTCCTACTGCCTATGCGAGGAAATGGCTTAAAATTTAAATCTCTCTCTCTCTCTCTCTCTCTCTCTCTCTCTCTCTCTCTCTCTCTCTCTGTGTGTGTGTGTGTTCATACAAATATCTATACACACGAGTTTCCAGATAAGGTATTAATTATTACTGCTATTTCTTCCTCATTTATTCACCTTGCAAGTCTGTCCTCTTCCTCCTCCTCCTACTACCTATGTCAGGAAATAGCCTGAGTTCTCTCTCTCTCTCTCTCTCTCTCTCTCTCTCTCTCTCTCTCTCTCTCTCTCTCTCTCTCTCTCTCTCTCTCTCTCTCTGTGCTCAGAAAAATTTCTATACACAGATGTAACCGGTAGGTGGATCGTTGCAATAATAATAATAATAATAATAATAATAATAATAATAATAATAATAATAATAATAATAATAATAATAATTATTATTATTATTATTATTATTATTATTATTATTATCATAATGTTAAAACAACTGACTTTGTTATATACATTTTGACGATAAACTGAAGGGAATATTATATGATTAGTTTTGAAAAGTTAGGTACACTATCTTTAAAATTGAAGTAATCTGAGGCACATGACCAGTAAAAATTAATATCACAACCTCCCTCAGGGGTGCTGTCGAATAACATTTCCAGACAGACACAAACATATATACTACATTTCCACATCATTTTCCCCTTCCAGGACATTACCCAGTTAACATTAAGATAAGATATATACATAATTTTATTTATGGCACAACTTTTTCTAAAACGTCCACAATCGTATATACCTCATTTCTTTTCATCACTTAGAGTGTGCGCACGTAATCTAAAATATAGCCCACGCGTCCACCCACCCCCCCATACCCTACACACACACAAACACACACACACACACACAAACACACACACCGCTAAATTTAGATTTTAGATTGAATTCAGTGGATGATAAGAGCATTATTTGTGTGTACTCTGGAAACAGAGAGCTTGTAAACACATTACTTAAAACGTCAGATGAAAAAAAAAAAATAATAATTTGCCAAAAAATCATCAACGCTGACCCCTTTGAAGTGGGACGGCTTTTGAAGTGAGTGAAAATTATCGCACCTGGAAAAATATTATGCGTAGACTGAACATGCAGACTGCTCGTTAATTATTAAACTAAAATACAAAAAGCCAAGTTAAAAAAAAAAAAAATATAAATATATATATATATATATATATATATATATATATATATATATATATATATATTCAATCAGTAAAATAAAAAAAAACGTCCTTTAATATCCAATTCGCTCTACTTGGTAAAACGAAAATAACATATGTTTGAACCCAAACCATTTCTGCTAGGATAAATATTAACGCAATGTGTTTCTTCTGAAGGGTTATAATGCGTCCACTGTAGTCCTGAGTTCTTGTCTTCCTTGGTTCGAGCCTAATTAAGAGATGAGATCACATCTCTCGAACTTATTATCAACTAAAAATTCCTTCGGTAACATATTTGAAAAAATATATTATTTAGAGGTAGAGCGAATTGATATTAAAGGACGTTTTCTCTTACTGACTGAATATGAATCACGGTGATGTCTGGAAAAAAGTCATTTTTATATATATATAAATATATATATATATATATATATATATATTTATATTATATATATATATATCTAGGTAAAATAAGAAAAAATATGTTAATAAGTGAATGTCTAATTAGTTTAAAAAATATATATAACTTGGTAAAACCAGAAGATATGTCAATAAGTGCATATGTGAGCGTGAACCCAAACCATTTCTGCTAGGATAAATATTAACGCAATGTAAATATTCTTCTGAAAACATTGAGTACGTTTAAAGATATTCGCAGATTCAGACAAATAAACAATAATCCTTTTCCTTCTCTAATTAAGAGATGAGAAACATCACCATCTCTCATCCCTTGATGTTTCCCCGTTGACTGACACCCCCTCAATCATCAATTACCTTTTAAGAAAATGTATTTACTTAGAATAAGAGCTCTCTCTCTCTCTCTCTCTCTCTCTCTCTCTCTCTGCAAACTTCCGGAAAAGCGTACCCATCATAAATATTCATCTTCAAAACACGAAGAAAAAGCTTGCAAAAAGACTGGCATGAAAAGTAGTTAGAGCAAGAATTTAAACTTACTTTCAACTTTTTAAGTTTACAGTTCTAATTTTCTATGAGAGAGAGAGAGAGAGAGAGAGAGAGAGAGAGAGAGAGAGAGAGAGAGAGAGAGAGAGAGAGAGAGAGAGAATATTTCTGTTCGTGAGGTGTCCTAAGACAGTAGGGGCAAGGGATTTGCTAAAAAAAAGGCATCACACTGTGTAACAAAGAGAGAGAGAGAGAGAGAGAGAGAGAGAGAGAGAGAGAGAGAGAGAGAGAGAGAGAGAGAGAATTGCTATTCATGAGGTGTCCTAAAACAGAAGGGGCAAGGGATTCGCTAAAAAAGGCATCACAGTATGTAACAGAGAGAGAGAGAGAGAGAGAGAGAGAGAGAGAGAGAGGTGAGAGAGAATTTCTGTTCGTGAGGTGTTCTAAAACAGAAGGGGCCAAGGGATCTGATAAAAAATGCATCACAGTATATAACAGAGAGAGAGAGAGAGAGAGAGAGAGAGAGAGAGAGATCAACACATTTCCCAGCGTGACGAAAGCACCCTATTTACTATTTCACGAACATCATCATTTACGCCGCGTTATTAAAAGCTGATAATAAAAAAATCCCTTACGACAATTCTCAGTGTTTACCCCGAGGCTGTACCCACATTTATTATATGTCGTGGTTCACCCCAGCGGTCATAACTTTAGGAGACTTAAGCTTTATAATCTTCCTCGTCGGGTCCGTTTTACTTGGAAATTTAATTATTTTCAGGTTCTGGGGCGCTGTCAGAGGTATCTATTTCACTTGTTTGTGTATTCGTTTATTTATCTGATTTATTTACAAACTTATTTACCGTCGTTAAGTCCGCAGCCTTCAGTGCTACTGAATTTGCAAGTCGTGTATAAATTTAAAATTCTTTGTTAAGACTGACAATCTAATCACACACACTACACAGTTTGAATTCTGGGCTTAAAACGCATGATCTATAATTAAACTTCACTGCACGCGTTGTCAGTTCCTTGAAATAACTTCAGAAAAGTACAGATTAAAGAACTTCAAAATTAATTCACTCAGCGAACACAATTCCTTAAAATAACTTCAGAAAAGTACATATTAAAGAACTTGGAAATTACTTTACTGCGCGCACACAATTCCTTAAAATAACTTGAGAGGAATTCGCATTAAAAACTTCAAAAATCTCCTTACAGACTCCCACCCTGTATCCCAAAAGCTGACGGTCTTTCTAAATACAGTAAAGCTCACTGTACTAAGTATCTGGAATCCCAAAACAGCATCCAGTGACTATAGTTGTTTGTACTGTCTTTAGCCAACGTCTCAGTATTGTATTTTCAACATCACTTGGCTAAGAGATGCTAGGCTTTGAGGGGAAGACTTCCAAATTTGTAGCTCAAAACAGCTGTAACTACAGTGACCTCACATAAAAAGACGATGACATCCTAACCGCTTGACCCACGACCGTCAAATTTTTAGGGATGCTTTTACCCCTAAGAGCCCGCCTCTCGTGAGAAGGAAGGTTATGGAAGTAAGGAAATACTGGAATAGGATTAAAGAGAAAACTTGGCGGCAGAAAGAAATAAAAAGCCACAGCACGCTAGTGCATAAAAAAAAAGGGGGGAAAAACGAAGCAGGGAGAATATTCCATTCCCTGGTGGTAGATGGGTTGAAACATATACGCAACCAGTCAAATCGTCCCCGCCCCCCTTTTTGGCAGTGTCGAATTTGCTTTTCTTCTAATTTTTTTCAATTACCTGCATCGACGGTGATTTCATCACTGACTTCTTGTTTCAGCTAAGTACCAGGTATGTCGTTGCACATAACTGAAGAAAAAAAAAACATATTCGACCCTTTGCCACACAAGGGACAAAATCATTCCACAGCCTGGCGGTAGAGGAGGCAAACGACCAGCCACCATTTCTCCCTCGTCTCCTCCAACGATGAAATTGAACGTTGCGATACCACACTATCGTAAAAATACTCATATATCTTAAGTTCGATTTTCGTGGCGACGCGCGAGACATTATACACACGTCCCATAAACAGCGGACGCCTATTGTATCGTATGTCCGGATGACTCATAAACGGATATTTATCGCTCGGTCAACGTTATAACGACTTTCACAAACACTGGGATATTTATTAATACGTCGCGTAACACTACTGACCTTAATAAATACATACACAGTATCACAGACTCGACATTCATAGGAAGGACAGTCTACATTTCATACATCTTTTGTCTCTCATATAAAGGACAGTCTACATTCCTACATCTTCTATCTCTCATAAGAAAGACAGTCTACATTCCTATATTTTCTATCTCCCTGCATCTTCTATCTCTCATAAGAAGAACAGTCTACATTCCTACATCTTCTATCTCTCATAAGGACAGTCTACATTCCCACATCTTTTATCTCTGTTATGAAGGACAGTCTACATTCCTACATCTTCTATCTCCCTACATCTTTTATCTCTCATAAGAAGGACAA
>NC_089794.1:32018197-32023197 GCF_040412425.1 Macrobrachium rosenbergii | reverse complement strand
GTTATCCTCCTGTTACACCTTTCAAACATTTTACTGTCAATTTTCCTTTCAGCGCTGAATGACCTCACAGGTCCCAGTGCTTGGCCTTCGCCCTAAAATTATAAATTGTCCTCGAACACTTTCCACCCAGTTTATCTCAGGGGCGTCAGGCGGCCTCTGCCTTCCACCCTCGCTCTTGCATTATTCACGTATGGTCGTAGGGATGCTAAAAGAGCAAAATAGAGAGAGAGAGAAAAGTGAATAAGTAAGTAGAAAAATAAGAGCCAACTGTCGTTTTTCCCAAAGACTGTCGCTCTTCGCAGCCAACCCGGGAATTGAAGACGACACTTCGGCGTTATCCCCAGAATTGATTCTCTGTCGCCTTCCCATTCACCCCTCCTCATCTTCCTTCCCTCCCTCCCTCCCTCAGGGGGAGAGATCAGCGGGACAAAGGCGCTATTCAGAGAAAAGAAGGAAAATCCTTCCTTCCTGCATCCCATCCTCCGGTGAGTGGCTGACTGTGTTACGTTCCAGTCGGGTTTTACAAAGCCGAGATGGAGTGACTGAATTGTTTATGTAATCTGGACGACCTGTAAAATCCGTGCTATGAAGAACTCGTTCATGGAGTCTATTTACTGACATTGAGTCCTCGTAGTGAGTGTATTACAGGTAGCCCACCTGTTACTGAAGACTCTGAACTGCGTCATAATAATAATAATAATAATAATAATAATAATAATAATAATAATAATAATAATATTCCATACAAAATCTCATAATAGTATGTCATTAAAATGGTGAAGAAATCTACAATGGTGTAGATGTAAATATATATTTCAGAAATATATAATAATAATAATAATAATAATAATAATAATAATAATAATAATAATAATAATAATAATAATACTCCATAAAAATCTCATAATAGTATGATTCACTAAAATGGTGAAGAAATCCACAGTGGTGTAGATGTATAAATATATATTTTAGAAATATATATACAAAACAGAGCTTTCGAGAAACCGCTGATTCTCCTTCAATTGAGAAGGAGAATCGAGCAGGTTCTCGGAAGATCTCTTTTGTATGTATGTATGTATGTATGTATGTATGTATGTATGTATGTATGTATGTATATGTATGTATGTATATATATATATATATATATATATATATATATATATATATATATATATATATATATATATATATATATATATATTTTACTTTAACACCACTCTGGATTTCTTCACCAATAATAATAATAATAATAATAATAATAATAATAATAATAATAATAATAATAATAATAGATAATAATAATAATAATGGAGCGTACTGTTTAACGTGGACCCTGAAGGAGATAGCATAAAATATTCTGCCTTCCTCCCTCTCTACATGAAAGTTTGGAGTTCATGCGCATTACTATACAACCGAGATATGTAAAATAATGTTTCTTAACCCTTAATTTTAGAATACATTTCTAATGAAGCCTACTTGTTATCGCATAAAATAAAAAAGCTCCTAACTTTTCAATAACATCGTGACATGGTGTAAACATTCAAAATTAATACACAAAAAAATTTACTGGAAAAAATATTTTTAACTCGTGGTAAAGCGTCAAACAACTTTCGGGTCTGTTTATTAATGTGAAATATGAACAAGCTGGTCGAACTGTAACACGCGCATGCTAACCAAACAAACTGAACTGGCATTCAAATGCTAGCCATTGGACTGTAACACTAACAGAGCTGTAACTCTCAAACTCAGTTCTAGATCCCAATTCTCTTTCTCCTTTATTCTATTTCTTTCATGTTTTTCTATAGGACCAACTAGTTCTTCGTTGGGAGAGTCGGTGGAGTTCTCGGCTAGCACTCTGCTAGGCCCGAGTTCGAGTCTCCGGCTGGCCAATGAAGACTTAGAGGAATTTATTTCTAGTGATATAAATTCATTTCTCGGTATAATATGGTTCGGATTCTACAATAAGCTGTAGGTCCCGTTGCTAGGTAACCAGTTGGTTCTTAGCCACGCAAAATAAGTCTAATCCTTCGGGCCAGCCCTAGGAGAGCTGTTAATCAGCTCAGTGGTCTGGTTTAAACTAAGATATACTTACTTATAGGACCAACTACATTAGAGCAATTGGAAAACAGGTTGAATACAAGTCGACAACGTATTGGTAGCTCTAACAGTTCTAATACCGTTATCCAACCTTTGGCAAGGGCTCGTTCTCAACTTAAAGTCGCTGACTTGTTTTCAACATCTTGTGATATGTATGCAACTAGTTGCCAACATGTTATGACATGTATTACTGTAGGCTGACTTGTTTTCAACATTTTGTGATATGTATGTGACAAGTTGCCGACATGTTATGACATGTATTACTGTAGGCTGACTTGTTTTCAACATTTTGTGATATGTATGCGACAAGTTGCCGACATGTTATGACATAAGTTACTGTAGGCTGACTTGTTTTCAACATATTGTGATATGTATGCAACAAGTTGCCAACATGTTTATGACATGTATTACTGTAGAGTAGACGTAACCTCATATTACCTTAATAAATTAACCCTTCCCACCTATCCACCCACATACACAAAATTCCCCCCCCCACAACCCTACACAGAGAAAAGAACGACCCCTGAGTCAACCTTTGCTACAGTCGTTACGCTAATCACCCATCACGCACTCGGAGTAATTAAGTTCTTAATTTGTCAAACGTGTGTTCACTCGAAAGTCGTTAATTCCCCGCTTGTGATTAGTGAAACATGGACTCATTAACAAGCAATTTTTTTTTTTTTTTTGCATACGAGTTCCTCATTAAAGGTTCCCAAATCACCTGGAAATGTTTTTCAGGTAGATGAACAAAGCGAGGCAATTAAGATTCTTTTTCATGCAGGAGCCGAGGGGATGGAGGCATAGCATCTTTATAACTAGACCTGGCTTAGGGAGCTGTCTCGTCCTAAAGAAAAAATCGATATATTCTACTTCTTCACATGATGGCAGCCGGTTCTGTGGAATTTTTTAGGGCCTTACCTTCGTGCAAACTGTAAACCTGCCTCTTAAAACGGAGAAGGTTATATGTGACATGAACGAAAAACGATAGGAAAATTTGCTAAAATGCATTACGAGTTCGTAACAGCAAAACTGAAAATGTCTGATAGAAGGCAATATTAATAGTCCTTAAAATTTTCCCCTCATTTACTCAATATACATTATTCTACAATACCCATTTCCACTTTTTTTTTTATATAAGTGGACATTCTGCAGTAGTTTGAGAGAAATTGCACTACAAGTTGACACGGCATTTTTGTTTACCTCCACATAAAAGAAAGTATGTGATAATAATAACATTCGGACAACATCCAACACAATAAAGCACCAGAAGTGACCACAAAAGTGGCGACAAGGGATTACTGTAGATGCAGTTCATGATAATCCATTTTACTCCTTGAAGCGGACGAAGTGCGTAGCGGTGATATTTTACTTTATTTACTTTACAAAAGAAATATCTTTAAAATCAACTCAACTCTGGGTCTTCCCTCTTTGACGTGAACTTCGTTACTTTTATTTTATTTGGCTACTCATGTAACCATATTCTCTTTCAATTTACTGACTACGTAAAATAAAAGTTTCTTATCTGTATGTTTTTGTGCAAACTTAAGATTTCTAACTTCATTCTACGGTTTTCAGGTAAAATAACATAAAATATCTGGAATTTTTAAATGAAATTCAAAATCATGTATTTTTTTGGTACAAACACAAAATCAACATCATTTTGAGTAATTCTTCAAACTCAAAATCAACTTTCTCATGAGCTTTCGTGCAACCTCGAAAACCTTTCCATTTAGGTTCATTAGACTCCAAAAGACATCTCCGCTCCAGTTTTATCCTAAGCATTAAACCCATGAAGTCTCCGGTAATTTTAAGAAACTCAAAATGATTTCCTGTTAGTTTTTTAGTGTAAAAACAAAAACCAACACCACTTTGAGTTTTCCTTCAAACTCAAAACCACTTTTCTCGTGGGCTTTCATGCAACCTCTAAAACCTATTCCATTTAGGTTCATCAAACTCCAAAAAAAACATCTCCGTTTCAGTTTTCCCTTAAGCATTAAACCTAGGACTCACCCCCCTTCCCACTCACAAACCCCCCAAACCATGGAATTGTCCAGTCAACTCAAACCATTCACTTTAGTTTGAGTTTGCACTTGGGCTCATCAGAATGCAAACCAGAGCTTCAGCAACGACTCTGGATCTCAGCTTCCAGGCTAAAGCTTCCTTCCAGAGCTCCAGACCTCATTCCAGGAAGTACCCCATTCCCCAAAGCGGAGATTTTGTGGGTCAGAAAATATATGTTTGTGTGTGCAGGGCTTTCGGGCAAGATGGAATGTATTCGGGAATAACACCGCTTACCTCGGATGGCTTTTTTTTTTTTGACGCGAAGAGAATCCTGGTAAAACATGACATGCATTATGAAAATGTAGGACAATTTATTGTCTCATTTTCTGAGAAGGCGAAGTTCCATGTGCACGCATGTACACAGACACACAAGCATAAATACATACAAACACACACACACACACACACACACACACACACACATATATATATATATATATATATATATATATATATATATATATATATATATATATATATATATTATACATATACAACTATATACATTCATATATGTGTACACACACATATATATACAGTATATATATATTATATATACAAATATATATATATATATATATATATATATATATATATATATATATATATATTTATATATATATATATATATATATATATACACACACACCTTCGAATGCCTTAACTCATTTCAGCTGAAGTGATATAGCTAATTCAATCTCCCTCGCCTGAAATGAATCAAACAGACTGAAAACTGACGTGTATATTATGCACTTCAATTCGCTTCACTGGAACTGAATTACGTGTAAATAATACTGACAAGCACACATGACGCGGAAGGTTACCTCGGCGTATTCCATCCG
>NC_089794.1:31993197-32013197 GCF_040412425.1 Macrobrachium rosenbergii | reverse complement strand
TACTAAGAATACTATTAATATTGTGTATTCTTCCCTGCCTCCATAATAATCAGAAAACGAAAACAAGCAAATAAACAAACGGGAAACTCTTACAGCTTCAGGCCACTTCCATCAAAGCAAAGCCAAAAGTGAAGTTTACAGGACGTGTTAAATTCAAGTGCTTGGCAGCACGCAACACTTCCGGCAATCATTCAAAGTGTCGTTTCGGAAGATTGCCTAGGCAAGGATTCAATAAAAAAAAAATACAGTGGTAAAAATAATAAAAATAAATTTACATTATCAACGATATTTCCGCCAAACGCTAGTTACATTTCAAAGGTGATTTTAAAAGGACAATACAGTAAGTATTTCTAGGAATATTTGTTCACATTCTTCTAAAACAAGTCAAAGCGATATTGAGTAAACAAGCAGTTTACCTGATAAACATGCGTATCAAACAAAGGAGAAAACGATAAAACAAACCTACAATAATTTAAGCTCAAAACTAAGCTTAAAATGAAATGAAACACTATGGAAATAATACAGTAATTTAAGCTCAAAATTAAGCTTAAAATAAAGTGAAGAATTGTGGAAACCATACAATAACTTAAACTCTAAATTAAACTTAGAATAAAATTTAAAAATATGGAAACCATACATTAATTTAAGCTCAAAACTAAGCTTAAAGTGAAATGAAAAACTAAGGAAACCATACAGTAATTTAAGCTCAAAACTAAGCTTAAAATAAAATGAAAAACTGTGGAAACCATATAATAATTTAAGCTCAAAAATAAGCTTAAGCTTAAACGAAATAATATGAAAACCATACAATAATTTCAGCTGAAAACTAAGCTTAAAATGAAGTGAAAAACTATGGAAACCATACAATAATTAAAGCTCAAAACCAAGCTTAAAATAAAATGAAAAACTATGGCAACCATACAATAACTTAAGCTCAAAACTCAGCTTAAACTTAAAAGAAAACTATGAAAACCATACAATAATTTAAGCGTATCCCCAAGACCCGGAGGTTATGCCAACGTTAAAAAAAAATGCAAAGCTTATGAAAATGTTATGAAGCTGTTATGAAAATGTTATGTAGCTGTTATGATAATGTTATGGAGATGCCCCGCGATCTCTTTCGCCCTAAATTGCTCGGGAATTTACTTAAATCTGCGACATGATGTGGTGAATAAATCTTGATTTAAGCAAATGCTCCGCTCTAACAGTTTTGTTTCCATTAACTTCTCTTTGTACAAGAATTTTTTTTTTTTACATTATAGGAAAAGTTGTCTTTGAGTATATGTATGTATGTATGTATGTATGTATGTATGTATGTATGTATGTATGTATGTATGTGTACACACGCATTATACTTACATACAAACACATTATATACATAAATACATAAACACACCCACCCACACACACACACATATATACACACACACACACACACACACACACACATATATATATATATATATATATATATATATATATATATATATATATATATATATATATATTATATCGAACACCTTGACTTTTTATAATAAAAATTAAGCTACAACTGTTTAATATCTAATTGGCTCTACTTCATTAATATCACTGAAAGGGAATTTTAACTGATAAACGATTCCGCACCTAGGAGATTCGAACGCCCGACATTGCAGATCGACGGCTTTCAGGGACGGTAACGTAACCATTCGGCTGTCAAGAGAGGTATGAGTTGATACCGACTCTGCCGTACATATGCCCGTCGAATGCAGGTTTTAGTTTTCTGTAAAAGAAAACTATTGAGATGGCTTTGTCCGTTCGTCCAAACTTTTTCTATCCGCCCTCAGATCTTGTAAACTGCTGAGGCCAGAGGGTTGCAAATTGCTATGTTGATCTTTCAACCTCCAATCATCAAATATACAGAATTGCAGCCCTCTAGCCTCAGTAGTTTTTATTTTAAGGTTAAGGTTAGCCATGGATCGTGCGTCTGGCACCGCCAAGTTCAATTCCGGAGGCGTCGACGACGCACCTTCGCTTGACCGCATCTGGGGAGCAACTGAGTGCTGCCTGGTCGTAGGTGAGACTCTCATACAGCATATAATGCTGTACAGAAAACTCGACTGCGCAGAAGAATCTTTGGCGGCTTTTTTACTTGTTTGTACTTAGAATCGATATCAACCCACCTCAACCATGACAGCCGATTGGTATGTTTGAAACACATAGCTATTTATGAATTTTTTATCACGTACACGGTGACTCTTATTTTCGTAAACATTAAGGTACAAATGGCGTTTAGTATCCAATTCGCTTACCTTCGGGAATATCGCAGAAGGGGAATTATAACTGATAAACGAGTCGGAACCTGGGAGACTCGGACGCGAAACCCGACCAATAATTGAAAAAATGCTCATTTTCCTGATGGTTCCTAAGTGAACTTCATTTATCCACTTTCATAATTCACATCCCCCCACGCCCCGGACTGGCTCCATTACACAAGCTGAAACGTCGCCTTTGATGAAAGGGTAACGTTGCAATTTACTGTTGCGCTAATTCGTGGATAAGACCTTTTTTCAATTTGGTACGAAGGGAACATGTACAGAAATAAAGTAAAACAATAACAGAATGATGACTATTTATGAAAATTAGGCTATAAAGCCAAGCATTAGAGTGCTTTCAGCCATTCTGGGCTTAAGAGGGGTGGAAAAAAGGAGTTGGAGTGGTTGGATAGCAAGATGGAAGAAAAGAAACGGAAATAGAGGTTAAGTAAAGGGTTTAAAAGTGAGAAGGGGCGCTGCAAACAACCTTTGATAATGCCTACAGTGCACCACGCGGGGAGCACTGAAGACAATACCATCTACTGGGAAAAAAAAATTAAAAATAAGAGAAATTAGAGCAAGAATCGGTCAGAACCATCTTACACTTTTAGTGGTTACCTACAGTAACGCCGTTTCTTTCATTTTTCTTTTGCTCAGTTTTATTACTCGTTCCTCCGTTTCCCCTCTTCGCTATCGATCTGCATTGCTTGCGAATTCCCAGAAGTTTACTTTCATGGGACATGGTTCGCTTCCCACGTCTATATAGGATAACTCAGCTGCTTCCTAATCCCTGCGCAAACTGGTGTGTATTTCTTGCGAGCAAAATTTTGTTGTCTCGTCCAGGGCTTTGCTTTTCAAAACTTTCTTTCCTTCAAGCTTCGTTACCCCCACTTTTGCATTTCCTTCATTCTCTCCTTTTGTTCGCTTGTGCCTTTTCGTTCCTTTCTGTTCAATCGTTCAGACGACCATCCCTATTCTTGGCTATTTTATTCTTCCCTCTCTTCGACTATGCCTATTCTTGGTGATTCTTATTCTCTTTTTAGCTTTCTGTAAAAGAAAACTATTGTGCCGGCTTTGTCTGTCCGTCCGCACTTTTTTTCTGTCCGCCATCAGATCTTAAAAACTACTGTGGCGAGAGGGCTGCAAATTGGCATGTTGATCATCCACCTTCCAATCATCAAACATACCAAATTGCAGCCCTCTAGCCTCAGTAGTTCTTATTTCATTTAAGGTTAAAGTTAGCCATAATCGTGCATCTAGCAACGATATAAAGCAGGCCACCTCCGGGCCGTGGCTCATACAGCATTATACCGAGACCACCGAAAGATAGAGCTATTTCGGTGGCCTTGATTATACGCTGTAGCGACTGTACAGAAAACTCGGTAGCAAAGAAGAAAATTCGGCGCATGTTTTACTTATTTATTGACTTTTCTACCCTTAATCTCTCGTTTATACCTTAACCCAGTCTCTCTTTCATTGTTTCTGTATGCTCTGGTTTATTCACCTATCCCTCTTCTTTCCTATCTTTATCTTCACTCATTTATTCAACTATTTCTCTCTCATTCCTACCGTTCTCTGGTTTTTCCAACGACTTTCTTCCTCCGGCGAATTCCGACAATTCCACAAAACTTCCACCTCGCTTCGTCAAGCGTTGGAGGGCTTCTTTTACCTCTCTCTCTCTCAATTCCTCTTCTGTCATTTCTTTTTCTATCGCTTCTTCCACAGTCGTCATTCCTTCTTTCTAAGAATTGTCCTGTTGCCTGTTCCTCTGTCATTCTTCCTGTTACATTTCCTCTTCTGTTTCTGTTTCTTGTTACTTTTTTCTACGTTGCTTGCACACCTTCCTGTTTCTTTCTTTTTCTGATACTTCTTTCTAATTTTTATTCTCTATATCATTTTTAGTTTTCTGTAAAATAAAACTATTGTGCCAGCTTTGTCTGTCCGTCCGCACTTTTTCTGTCCGCCCTCAGATCTTCAAAACTACTGAGGCTAGAGGGCTGCAGATTGGCATGTTTATTATCCACGCTCCAATCATCAAACATACCAAATTGCAGCTCTCTAGCCTCAGTGTTTTATTTTACTTAAGGTTAAACTTAGCCATAATCGTGCTTCTGGCAATGATATAGGATAGGCCACCACCGGGCGTGGTTAAATGTTTCATGGGCCACGGCTCAAACAGCATTATACCGACACCACCGAAAGACAGATCTATTTTCGGTAGCCTTGATTATACGCTGTAGCGGCTGTACAAAAAACTCGATTGCGACGAAGAAACTTCGGCGCACTTTTTACTTGTTCATTTGTCTTCCCTACATAATGTTTTAGTAGCTTCGTCCATATGTAATTCATTCTCTATACCTTACGTCTTCCTCTGTTACTCCTTACTCTGTTGTATATTATTCCTTATATTCTTCCTCTAACTATTCCACGCTCAACTTATTCTTTCGTGATTTCTTCCTCTGTACCTTATCCCAGTCACTCTTTTATCAAAATAATGAGCCTTATCCTACTATTTCTTCTTCAATTACTCTTAACTCTGCTAGTTCGTCTAAAGGTTACTCCAGTCATTTCTTTATTCCTTCCTATCCATTCCCTTATCTCATTAATTCTTCGTCTATCGTTATTGCTCATTCCTTTCTGCCTCCATAAACTCCAGCCCGAACAAAGATTCCAAAAAGTCTTCTTCTTCCTCTTCTTCTCCATCTTCTTCTTCTTCTTCTTCCTCTCCTCCACCTTCTTCTTTTGAGTTCCTTTAATAACGCATAAAACTTTCCCCATATCGACACCTAAGTTCGGATGAAGAGGAAAGAGACCACCTGCCTACTGGGCCATTATTTTCTCTCTCTCTCTCTCTCTCTCTCTCTCTCTCTCTCTCTCTCTCTCTCTCTCTCTCTCTCTCTCCTCTCTCCTTCTGCTTTCACACTTTAAAAACCCAGAGAAAATGATTTAACATGATCTTAGGCGACAAATTCTTCTGCTCTTTCAGGCTTGTTTAAATCTTACCAACGTCTCTCTCTCTCTCTCTCTCTCTCTCTCTCTCTCTCTCTCTCTCTCTCTCTCTCTCTCTCTCTCTCTCTCTCTCACGGAATCAACCTCAACATCATCTCAGATCAATTATATAAAGTAATTTCTATACATCAAGATGACAAACTCTGGTGCTACTTGTCAGTCCCCATAATTCATTGCAAATAATTTCATCAATCAAGGGGACAAATGTGCTCTCTCTCTCTCTCTCTCTCTCTCTCTCTCTCTCTCCCTGTGGGTGTGCAAGGCAATAATTACTTTTCCATCCCCAATTAATTCTCCTCAGAAAATTACAGTCCAACTTCACCTCCATTCCCGGAATCTTTCCATAAATTCCAACTTTTCATTCGGCATTCCCAGATGGGAACAGAAGGTCATTTACCAAAGCCGACGAGAAATATGAAGTTCCCAGACATATATTTTTCATTTCTAATTACAATAAAATCTGTTGGGGGAAGGAACGAAGGTATAATTACTGGGGAGCAGTGTGGAACACTTCTTGACATATTAATGTGCAGAAATGTTTATATATGTACATATATATATGTATATATATACATGTGTGTATTTATATATGTATTTATATATATATATATATATATATATATATATATATATATATATATATATATATATATATATATATATATTATACACACACATATATCTATATATATATAATATATTTAGAATATATATAAATGTAGTGTAACAATTTTGGAAAACTAGTACATATATAGCCTATACAAACATACACATACATACATACACACACACAAACACACACACAATATATATATATATATATATATATATATATATATATATATACATACATATATATATTATATATATATATATTTATATATATATATATATATATATATATTTTTTTTTTTTTTCAACTCACGCTGACGCTGAACAGTCCAAAAGTTTAAATAATTACGCAATTCACAGACTGAATTAACATTGCTAAGCAAGCATACAAGACTTGGTGCTTGCTGGCGTTTGTAAACAATTGCTGTAGCTTGGTAGAACGACTACCACTGTCACAAAAAAAAAAAACTCGAAGCAATTCATTAGGGCTTTCACGGGCTCTGCTAAATCCTGATGGGCTTAAAGGGGGAGGGAAGAGAGAGAGAGAGAGAGAGAGAGAGAGAGAGAGGAGAGTTACGAAATAAATAAAATAAAATCTATTTGCATTTGCTGGTGTCCCAAAATTGAATATTTATTTACATTTGGGCACCGGATTCCAGTGACCTCCAATAGCCTGTATCGGTCAATGTATTTCAATTTATTGTTTCTGACTTTAGATACAGGTTCCTGGTGTGGCATAAATTGGGGCAGGGCAGGGACGGACTTCCGGGTGTGTGTGTGTGTGTGTTAAGAGAGAGAGAGAGAGAGAGAGAGAGAGAGAGATTTTCTCAAGGTCTCACAGCAAGGTTGATCCTTCATGGCTGACTCTGAGTGGATGAGAGATTAATTCCATAGATGGTTTTGCTTTTGACTACAACTTAGAGTAAGCTTAATTGAGAGAGAGAGAGAGAGAGAGAGAGAGAGAGAGAGAGAGAGAGAGAGAGAGAGAGAATAACCTGCTGAACGAAAGTCTACAGAACAGGCTGCTGAAAGACGATGAAAATGGGGGAAAAAAGCAAAGATTATAACACCTAATTAACAAATAAAGATGACAGACAAACCGCTAAATGCACACATACATAAAAAGGATAATATAAAAAAATATTAATCAACTGGGATTTTGGCATAAGAAAATTACCAGAAAATATAATTCGAAGAATTGAATTGCTGTAGGAAGGCGCTAGAAGATTCCTTCTAGCATACAAGCGATAAATATACACACATACCCAAATCTAAAACCCACGTACCCGAAGATAACGCCTGTCTCGTCCACCTGATAAAAACAACTGATAAAAACGCCCATCCCCAACAGTTAAGACTCAACTGCCGCAAGTTATGTTGTAAACCATCAACACATCCCGGCTCGAAATTAAAGGAGGACTGTTTACACAAAACACGAAATTTACTTCGCATTATAAACAAATGCAAAGAATATTAAACAACCACGAACGGAAAGGATAAACAGGAAAGGGGCAAAATATATACAAACTATTCTCCGTTTTAGTGAAGCAAAACAGATTATAAAATGAGGCGGTGAAGTCCGGGTTGTGAGCTGAAATATGAAGCACAGGTTGTAAAACGACTCTGGATAAGGAACACTACAACAGACCAAGTAACCTAGTAATAGAATAGAATATAATAGAGAAGTTAGGCCAAAGGCCAAGCGCTGGGGCCTATGAGTCATTCAGCGCTGAAAGGGAAATTGACAATAAGGTTTCAAAGGTGTAACAGGAGGAAAACCTCGCAGTTGCACTGTGAAACACCTGTTAGGGAGGGTGGAAAGTAAGATGGAAGAGGATATGAACGGAGGTACAGTAAAAGGAATGAAAAGGGTTACAGCTAGGGGCCGAAGGGACGCTGCAAAGGCCCTTAAGTAATACCTACAATGCACCACGTGAGGTGCACTGTCAGCACTAACCCCCTACGGGGAGTAAACCAATAACAATTTTTCTCCTCTTTCTAAGCTGGATAATCTAAAAAAAAAATCTTGATTTTCTTTTTTTAGATGTTGCCTCTTTCTAAGCTGAAAAATATTTTTTTTCTTGATTTTCTTGTTTAGATATTGCAGCGCAGTAGAGTAAAGCTGAAGAGATCTTTGTACCAGTACCTTCTACTTTTAGATCGACCAGGAATCCAATTCAATATTATTATGAAACAGTTTTTTACTTCCTTTCCTAATACCTCCTCGAAATTGGTGCATAAGCCTACCGAAAAAAACCATCTTTCATTTCTCTCTCTCTCTCTCTCTCTCTCTCTCTCTCTCTCTCTCTCTCTCTCTCTACGTTTCCTTTTTCTCTTGGTCCTTTTTGATCTCTCGGCGTGAAAAACACGTTAAAAACATGTTTTGCGTAAAGCCCCCAATGGTGAGACTCTGTAATTCAAAAGAATACATTTTTCTTCTTTATGAAGAAGATACCGAGCCCGATTTCATTAAGATAATTAATGAATATCTTAATGAAATCGTAGAACATCAAAGAAATTTTGGGCCAACAGAAAAAAGATATTGAAAACAGCTAAATCATACAGAGATAGGTTGACGAACGCTAAGTAATTTTATGAATAAAAACTGAGATACGGCGCGATAAACAACAGCGGAGAGAGAGAGAGAGAGAGAGAGAGAGAGAGAGAGAGAGAGAGAGAGAGAGAGAGAGAGAGAGAGAGAGAGAGAATGTATGTCCCAAATACCTTTAGGCTTTCTAAAGGTAAAATGAGAATAGCATCAGCATAAATGTCCCGAAATGATAGCACATATGAGTTCAATTGCCGTCGTATAGTATCGTAGGCATTACGTTGTCGATTGCATATTTATGTATTTTTAAACAAGGTTGCAATACACTTGTGCAACAGCAACTGGAGGGTCTCCAGAAATATATTTATATATATATATATATATATATATATATATATATATATATATATATATATATATATATATATATATATATATATATATATATATATATAATCATACACACATACACAAATATATATATATATATATTTGTAAATATATATATAAATTATTTGTATATATACATACATATATATATACATATATAAATAATATATATATATATAATTGAAAGGCAAGGGCACTACCAACTGAACCACACAAGCCACATTTGATCCCGATTTGAGCCAAAAATGATTTATGTTCCACAAATGATTGCGTGTTGATTATTTCTATATCTCACATCGGGATTGAATGTGACTTGCGTGGTTCAGTTGGTGGCGCCCTTGCCCTTCCAAATCAATAAATAAATATTTATAAATACATATATTTAAGTATAAACATACACATATCAATTCATGTATACATACACACATATAAATGTATGTATATGTATGAACAAAATACTGTAACAATTACATAAGCCATAAAAAAAGAGAAGACATCTGACCATGAAACAGAATGATGAGAATTTGAAACTGAGACAAGGACCTCAGTATTAGCTACAATTTCCCGGAGCTCAATTCCAAAAGACGACTCAGGAAAGCATCGTGACGGGCAACAAGTCGCGAACTATTATTAAAAATGGAATCCCAATCACGCAGGAGGCAATTACGGTGATTATAAAGCGACGCAGAGAGAGAGAGAGAGAGAGAGAGAGAGAGAGAGAGAGAGAGAGAGAGAGAGAGATAGGTAACATTGTGAATTCAAATTTTACTGTATAATATGATATGTATAATTGACAAATTTCAGTAATTTTTATAGCCATGTTAATTCAGGTCACAGGCTTTTCACACACAAACACATACATACATAAGCGTGTATGTATGTATGTACACACAAGAACAAACACAAGTGTATATATATTAATACACACACACTATATTATATATATATATATATATATATATATATATATATATATATATATATATATAATATATATATATATATATATATATATATATATATGGGAAAAAATTATATCCATTCAATCAGTCAAAGTTCTGTGAAACCATGAGGCAAGATAATAATAGTTAGAGAGAGAGAGAGAGAGAGAGAGAGAGAGAGAGAGAGAGAGAGAGAGAGAGAGAGAGAGAAGAAAAGAACCCCCAGAAACGTAAAATACTTTAAAACGTACCTTGCCCTCCGATACAAACTGGGGGGTGAGTGAGACAGCCCGTTTTAAAACGCCCGGAACTCGGTTAGTAAATTACTCCTGTCGCAATGCTTTCAGAATCCCAGGGGTGACTGACTTACCTGTGAGGGAGAACGGAAAAGCTGCTTAGTTTTAAACGGAAGATAATTACGGGATTAAAAAAAAAAAAAAAAAAAAAAAAATATATGAAAAAATTTGATTTGGGTAAATATAATTACAATTAAAACTTATATTCTATCTGTAGTTCATTTGCAGAAAAATATAATAGGCGGTAAAACAATAAGGAAAACAAAGAAAATGTGAAAATTATTTCTTATGAGTATTTATAAATGTTTATATTTTGTCTTAAAACAAGAGTGTAGACTTACATTCATAAAATCAAGAAGAGATGAATGAGTTTTAAATTATAATTTAAAAAATGCAAACATAATTATATCAATATAATTGTCATCGTTTACATTTATTTTATACATTTTTTGTTTTGTTTATTAAAGCTTGATATTTTGTTGAAAAAATCTACTTTCACAATAATCAAACATTAAGATGAAGGCAGCGGATTTGTAAAAATTAAGAGTGCTAAATGTCTTCCTATCCATATAAGAAAATTCAAGAAATGGGTCTTATTTGCCTTCCGGTGGCTGTATTAGCCTTCTAATCTTCGTAAAATAATTCTCTCTCTCTCTCTTCTTCTCATTTTCCTTTTCCATTCTCCTTCAAAATGTTCTCCACCTCTTTCTTCTACCTATCCCATCCATCCCAAGCGAGAGGCGGAAAACTAAAATAAAGATTAAAAACAGAATAAATAAATACGAGACAAAAAGTAAAATATTCCTGACGTGGCCTTCGGATAGGTAAAGAAAAAAAAATAGCCTGGCGATGACACTGCACGTAAAGGGCTTCTGGGTAAGTAAAAAAGAATAAAATATACAAATGAAACGCCAAACCGGACGATGACTTTGTATTTATTTACGTGATTTTCGAATAAGTAAAAAAAATTAATAAATATAAAAGATTAAATAGATAAAATGAGTAAAAGATACTTTGTTTTTAGGTAGCTTTTGGAAGATTAAAAAAAATTACTAAAAAGTAACACAGCATCAAATAACCTTAAGTGGATTTAGGAAAAATAAAAATTAAACCGATAAAAGGAATTTGCTCAAGAATTTGGATACGTTAAAAATGAATAAATAAAACATGGAAAAAAATAAATCAATAAAACATGAAAATAAAATATAAAAGTATATAAATAAAACAAGAAAATAAAACATATAAGTAAATCAATAAAACACGAAAATAAAATAAAAATAAATATATCATGAAAATAAAATATAATAATAAACAGATAAAATATGGGAATAAAATATAACATGACGGGGCCCGGCGATTTTGTTTTGACACTCGATCAAAGGCATCTCCAACAGGCGGCTGATTTCGAAATCAGGGACACCGAGGGGCGTTGTCACCCGTGTCCTTGGGAAAAATGTCTTGCAACAATGGGGGTGCTTGATTCTCTCTCTCTCTCTCTCTCTCTCTCTCTCTCTCTCTCTCTCTCTCTCTCTCTCTCTCTCTCTCACACACACACAAACACCACCTGTTCTCATTCACCTCTCCCCAATCGTTTAACCTGAATGAATCCAAGTCTCTCTCTCTCTCTCTCTCTCTCTCTCTCTCTCTTCAGATGTTGACCTGAGTCAAATCTCTCTCTCTCTCTCTCTCTCTCTCTCTCTCTCTCTCTCTCTCTCTCTCTCTCTCTCTCTCTCTCTTTCTTCAGATGTTGACCTGAATCAAATTTCTCTCTCTCTCTCTCTCTCCTTGGTTCACCTACTCCCACACAATTTCCATCAAATATTTAAATCTCCTACATTTATTCCGAATGACATTAACTCACTCTCTCTCTCTCTCTCTCTCTCTCTCTCTCTCTCTCTCTCTCTCTCTCTCTCTCGTATCAATTTCTCGGAGCTCACTAATTCAAACAATAAACTCAACCTGTTGCTCGGCAGAACAACGGTTCTATACCTCCACAAACAACCCGAAAAGGCATGCAGAAGTTGTTCTGCCGCAAATGACATCGCAAGTCTTCATACCTCAGGTCCATAACTTCTTTTTCGACGCTTCCTTGGAGAAAGCAGTTCTAAAGATGCAAGCAATCGTCCGAACGTAATGGAAACTGGATCGATGAATGGTTTCGTAAATAATTTGTTCTTACGTCCGAACATATTGGAAATAGAGCCAAAGGGAAATGTTGTAATTTGTTCCTATGTGTGGTTTTGTAGATGCGTAATTTTTTTATACTAAAAACGCAATGACAAATCACGCAATCGTCCGAACATAAAGGAAACTGAACCCATGTATATTTTTTTTAATTAATTTTTTCTCACGTGTCGTTTTGTAGTTATGTAATTTTGTATGCTGAAAAGCCATACTTTTCCTGAAATAAAAGTGAATTGGCAACTCCACATAACGTTATTCATAAAATACCGAACGGGAAGATTTGGACATCAAACCGAATAACTTTGCTAATAAAGTATTTAACTTTGCTAGTAAAGTATTTCAACAGACAGTTTATAGGTTCCATAATTTCAAGAACTTTTCTAATGCACTGAGATATATATATATATATATATATATATATATATATATATATATATATATATATATACACACACATATATATATATATATATATATATATATATATATAAAATATAATATACAGTATATATATATATATATATATATATATATATATATATATATATATATATATATATATATATATATATATATATATATATATAAAATATATATATTGTATATAATATATATATATTGTATACATAATAAAAATAAAATATAAAATTAAGTATTTTAGCAAACAATTTATTGGTTCCATAAGTACACGAACTTTTCCAATACGCTGAGATATTAGCTATAAAAATCAAAACAAAATATAAAACTCGAGTTCCCAAGAGAATTCAGAGGGCTTAATGCCTCCTCCACAAAATGGGAATTTGCATTTGACTTGGGCAAGTTCTTCCAGTCAAGTCTAAACTGAGGATTTGAGCGGAAATGCGCAATGTAGAATTAATTTGATGGTGTACGTCACAATCTTAACCGGCAGCTGAAAAGCTTTTTTTTTTTAATATGTCGAGGACGTCTTCAGTAGTATCCGCTCTTATATGGAATGCTGGGAGACATTCCGTTGCAAATGGAATGTAGACCGTGAAAGGAATGATGAGAAAGTGCCGTTTATTTTATATGAAGGCCGACGGAGTGGGAAGTTTAATGTCTTTTTAAAACATTTTTTTCATTTGTCGAGGAAGGTTTCGGTAGTATCCGCGATTATATGGAATGTTCGGAGGCATTCCGTTCCAAATGGAATGTAGACCGTGAAAGGAATGATGAGAAAGTGCCGTTTATATTATATGAAGGCCGACGGAAGAGGCAAATGATTTCTTTTTCCTTTTTTGAAAGTCTAGCTTGAGTTGAACAGTTTTTCCGATTAAAATGGGGAAAATTTTTGTACTTCTCAATTACTACACGATATGGCTTATATTGCTAGATCTATAAATATTTTTATTTAAAATCCATGGTATAATCACGAGGATCTAGGTATATTCAGATAATACACGTCATATTTAATATTATCATTCAAATTAAATACAACAATATCTTTGACACGTAAGCAAATACTATGGATCTTAAACCAATTATTGCAAGACAAATTTGTAATTTTTATCCAAACCATTTATTACATTTGCCAACACAATTTATATCACATCAACTACAAAACGAACATGTGCTTCTCAATGGATTCCCTGTGTGTACTTTATAAACATACTCAAAGCCACCTCTCTCTCTCTTCTTCTCTCTCTCTCTCTCTCTCTCTTCTTCTTCTTCTTCTTCTTCTTCTTCTTCTCCACCTCCACCTCCTCCTCCTCCTCCTCCAACACACTTCAATCCACCCATTACTAAATCAACAAGCGCAAACACTTGCCAAAGAGCTTAATCAATTATTTGTAAGGAAAAGGGGTGAGATAAGAGACACTGTTATCCTCCTCCCCCTACTTCAAGGTGTAGAAATGTGGAATAATATAGGAGTAAATACTGTTAGTCAAAGTGAAATGGATAAGTCAGATCTCAAAAATGGGTCTCTTTCATGAAGAGTTTGTTTTGTATATAAACGTAAACCATTTTTTTTTATACAGACGTTACATTTATTAATTTTTTTTATACAAGCAAGTTTCCTCTATACGTACTTCAGTGTCTGATTTTGCACAGACTACAGAGTGTTTGACTGTTTTGTAGATAAATATAAGATTTTTTTTTTTTGTAAAGATAATGCAGTAAGTAACTTTTTCTTGTAACTTTTTCTTGTACAAACAGTGTCTGATTTTGCCCAAACAAAAAAAAAAATCTTTGATTTCTCCACAAACGCTAAAGAGTTTTGGTCGAAACTAATAACTCTTTTTGCAAAAACAACGGCACTAGTCTTAACGCGAATATAAGGCGTTTGTTTCCCTGAAGAAATGAAAGAGTTTGTGTTTGCACAAACACCAAATCTTTAATTTCGCTACAGATGTCATCTGAAATCGCCATGTTCCTGGTCATGATTTTATTAAGCTTATTCGTTTTATTTACTGCATTCTCTCGTTCATCTTTTCTGTCGGAATTCTATTTTTGTTGAAGTTTGCTTAGCAAGCTGATCGTATTTATAACATGTTGCATATAAACGGTTGCACATATGTAATAACAATAAAATTATCACGACAAAATAACGACGATGATTTCTATAACTTACATAATTATTTCTAATTATCTCGATTTTGCAAAAGCCTGTTTCTCGTCCCTTCAGTTCGTGATAAATTGCTAATCATGTTAATGGCTTTAGATACTATTCTATCTGAAGATGAAGACATATAATAATAATAATAATAATAATAATAATAATAATAATAAACAACTTTTCTATCTTTATACAGGCAGTTCATCATGGTCAAGATAAGGACATTTCGGCTTATGAATAATAATAATAATAATAATAATAATAATAATAATAATAATAAACTTTTTTCTTTACATGGGCAGTTCATCGTGGTCAACATAAGAACACTCTGGCTTGTGAATAATAATAATAATAATAATAATAATAATAATAATAATAATAATAATAATAATAATAATAATAATAATCAAAATTATTATTATTATTATTATTATTATTATTATTATTATTAATAAAACTTCATATTTTCAAGAGTGTCAAGTAAAAGCCCTTCCCGAATTCCTCCTTAGGAATAAGCGTAAACCACAGATGCTACAAAATACTACAGTACACAGTACAGTCCTATCTACTGCCACTGCCCTTACTCCCATAATACGGGAAGAGAGAGAGAGAGAGAGAGAGAGAGAGAGAGAGAGAGAGAGAGAGAGAGAGAGAGGCGATGCACGGACAAAAATACGGCCTTTTGCCATTCCCGGCAGACCGACGCTGTGGAGCTTTCGCTCTCCAAGTGCAGCTTTCTATCGACTGCCCAAGATAGCGCATCGGGAAGGCCCTCGACCTCGATAAGACGAACCCCTAACCCTCCCAAAAAAACTCCCTTTAGTATCTAAGACAGAGCGGTCAAATATACGAAGACGATCTTTCACATTACTGCCACGTGTCTCTGAGATTCTTCATCGGACCGAAAATAACATAAGGAGCAACAATAACGAGAGAGAGAGAGAGAGAGAGAGAGAGATTTCTTGGTCAGACCGACTTACATTAAGTGGAGGGGGGGAGAGAGGATGTGTACTAGTTTACAGAGGCCGCAATCACGGACTAAAACTGCCCGGGATTCTCTCTCTCTCTCTCTCTCTCTCTCTCTCTCTCTCTCTCTCTCTCTCTGTGAAGGCCAGCAGCAGTAACAGCAGCAGTAGCAGCAGAAAGCTTGTAGTGCTAAATTCCATCCCTTCATTTCTCTGGTTCTTTTATCTGTCTTATTATTATTTCTTTCTTAAAGGTTACATTTATTTCTCCTATCAGTTCGTTTTTACGTTACTCTCAGGCCTCCCCTTAATATCATAATTGTTATTTAAAATGTGCAAGCATTAATATTATTTAAAATGTGCAGACGCTATTATCGAAAACTGATCTATAAAATAATAAAGATAAATAAACAGATAAGCTGCACGTACATACTCCTCGAGTTATCATTCAATAAATTATTATTATAAAGGGAAAATTTTCATCTGATATATACATATATACTGTATATATATATATATATATATATATATATATATATATATATATATATATATATATATATATATATATATATATATATATATATATATATATATATATATATATATATATATATATATATATATATATGTGTGTGTGTGTGTGTGTGCCTGTTTGCGTGCACGCACTGGGCGCGTGGGAAAAATCACAACAAAACAGAGAACAAACAACAATACCTATGAGAAATTATTGTACTCACAAAATACCCAGTCTAACATTACTCAACGAAAGCAAAGCACCAACAAAGCCCAAATACTAAATTTTAAGGAACTCCAGAAAAAAAAAAACCTTCAAAACGCCATGAAAATTTAGGAAAAATCTGATACACGTCCTTCCCCTTCCAAACGCGACTCCATAAAACAAGACCAAATGCTTTAACTCTCTTCTTCCTTACTGCTAAAACGTCCAATGCAAGAGCCCCCCGCTTGCTCCGACGGGGGAATTCGGAGGCTGGGGAGGTTTAAGGATGGAGAAGGGGGAGGGGGAGAACTGGGATATTCCCCCCCAGGGAGGGAGGAGGTATTGGAGGAGGAAGGGGGTTACAACGGATGCTCCTACAGGGAGGAGCGGACTATTGGGTGGTTTGCTCCTACAGAAGGGAGGAATGTTGGTGGGGGGGTGGGGGAGTCCCTAGTTGTTTGGATGTGGGTAGGGGTTATGAGTGGGTGTGGGGGTGGAAGTGGGGAGGGGGCAGAGAGAGTGTCGCCAGCAGGGTTGGCACGGTGCCAACAATCTTCCTCTGTTTGCTAGCTTCTCCGCAAAAGGGTTGGGAGAGAGAGAGAGAGAGAGAGAGAGAGAGTGGGGTGTGTGGGGTAAGGTCTAATAGCTGCTGTTCTTTCTCATTTAAGATGTTTCAGGTGGACTGTCGAGGGAGGGGGAGGGGGAGGAGATAAGAAAAATAGAAACAAGGATAATGCCTAATGTCATTTGTTAAAAGGATGCCACAGAGTGAATCTAATTGTGACGGGAATACGCAAGACAAGTTAGGTAGAGATTTTCATAAACAACAGGATGTACATGGGAGGAGGAGAGGAGGAGGAGGAGGAGGAGGAGGAGGAGGAGGAGGAGGAGGAGGAGGAGGAGGAGGAGGAGGAGGAGGAGGAGGAGGAAAGAGAGGGAGGTTTAAATGGGTTGACAACTGAGAGAAGGGAACTCTTAAACATGCTCATCTAATAATAGGGGAGAGAGAGAGAGAGAGAGAGAGAGAGAGAGGGAGAGAGAGAGATGGTGACCGAAAGACACAATTTAAAGAGTAAAGACAAACTAACATGACAAACAGACAGAAATAAGCGAACAAGGAGACAGAGAGACCTCTATAAAAGTAAATTAGAGATGAGAGACAGACAGAATCAATAAAAGCAAATCGAGACTGACAGACTGACAGGCGGTGCTCTACGAAAGCAGAAAAGGGATGAGAGACAGATAGAGGGAGATTTAAGAAAGCATCTTAGATATGACAGACTGACAGACAGAGAAACTGCAAATCCTAGGAGATATATATATATATATATATATATATATATATAGAGAGAGAGAGAGAGAGAGAGAGAGAGAGAGAGAGAGAGAGAGAGAGAGAGAGAGAGAGAAGAGAGAAGGAACGAAAATCCTACAACCTAGGAATCCTATGCAAAAGATAGGAAGAGAAATGGACCCAAATACGGATGGACAGACACGAGAAACAAAAGTCCTAAAACCCTGAGCAGAGAGAGAGAGAGAGAGAGAGAGAGAGAGAGAGAGAGAGAGAGAGAGAGAGAGAGAGAGAGAGCAGGGGTGAATATCCGCAGGCGAAATTAGGAAGCGGGAAACAAATCCAGAGGAGAAAAGATCTCATCACTCTTCGCGAAATACAAGTAATTGAAATTCAGGAAATGTGACAAAAATAAAGAAAAAGGAGAGAGAGAGAGAGAGAGAGAGAGAGAGAGAGAGAGAGAAGTGGGGTGGGGCTTCGGAGGACTGATGAAAGCGTCAGCAGAATGTAAATATGCAGAGACGAAAGGACACCGCTGAAATTTGGAACATCGGCGATTTTTTTTTTTGGGGGGGAGGGTGACTTTTACGTGGCTAAATATCCTGGGAAAAAATGGAGACGGGGTGGGGGCGGGTAGGTGGATGTATGAGAATTTGAGCGCTGTAATCGATGATCTCTCTCTCTCTCTCTCTCTCTCTCTCTCTCTCTCTCGAAGAAGAAGAAGAAGAAGAAGAAGAAGAAGAAGAAGAAGAAGAAGAAGAAAATGTTATATAATACTTGCAAGCCAAAAATGTGCAGAGAAAAAGGTCTGTAAATTTTTCTCTGTCTCCTACTCTATGTGCTTCAGTTTTTATACACTTTGTATGAAGCATACATGCACGTATAAATAACTCTCTCTCTCTCTCTCTCTCTCTCTCTCTCTCTCTCACAAACAGACATACACTAGCATAAGCAGTAAGCACCACACCCATCCACCCAATATATATATATATATATATATATATATATATATATATATATATATATATATATATATATATGTATATATATATATATATATATATACATATATATATATATATATATATATATATATAATACATACAGAAATACATACAGATGCATACACTATCAGACACATATATATATATATATATATATATATATATATATATATATATATATATATATATATATATATATATATATACATACATACATTATATATATATATATATATATATATATATATATATATATATATATATATATATATATATGCATGTCTGTGTGAGCGTGCGTTTGTTTAAAGCCCTGTCGCCGGGCACGGGTGGGGGCGTTGAACATCTGTCTGCGACCACACAGTAAAATCATGATTGAGGGGAACATCTGTCCTGATATATTTGGCTTTGTAGTATTGTCGTGCAGTCGCTTTCATTCGGACAATGCTGGAACGGGCCACACAACGACCGCTCTCATATCCCTGATTGCTCTGAATTTGATTTGTTACGGACTTGCAGAGTTTCAAATCCAGTCTTGAATGCGACTTCGCTTTTTGGACTAGACGTTGAGTCGGCGGCAATTGTGGATCGCATTATGGTTTTTTTATGATTTCCCAAAATAGAGTTTTCCCGGTGGGCTATGAGGAAAACTGCTTTTGTTCTTCCAGCCGTTGCCTCATTGGAGAGCCACATTGTGACGAAGATTTGCAATTTTTTATTTTTGTTTTTTTGTTTAGGTATAATACGTTTCCAATCGGAACGTTTTAGTCACCAATATATTACATCTATTTATCTCCCCGCACTTTTTTCTGTCGCCCTCAGATCTTAAAACTACTGAGGCTAGATGGGTGCATATTGATAAGTTGATCATCCACCCTCCAATCATCAAACATACCAAATTGCAGCCCTCCAGCCTCAGTAGTTTTTATTCTATCTAAAGTTAAAGTTAGCCATAATCGTGAGTCTGGCAACGGTATAGGCGATGCCATCACCTGGGGGTGGTTAAAGTTTCATGGGCCGCGGCTGATGCAGCATTATACCAACACCACCAAAAGACAGATCTATTTTTGGTGGCCTTGATTATACGCTGTAGCGGCTGTGCAGAAACTCGATTGCGCCGAAGAAACTTCGGTGCATTTTTTACTTGTTTTATATAGCAATCAATACATTTACATC
>NC_089794.1:31893197-31988197 GCF_040412425.1 Macrobrachium rosenbergii | reverse complement strand
CTCTTCAGTTCACTCTCTCTCTCTCTCTCTCTCTCTCTCTCTCTCTCTCATTTTTATCCCCATCCCATGCTCTTCCAATTCTGTTCTCTCTCTCTCTCTCTCTCTCTCTCTCTCTATCAGATTTTTATCCCCATCTCATTCTCTTCCAGTTCACTTCTCTTCCTCTCTCCCTCTCTCACTTTTTATCCCCATCTCATGCTCTTCCCTTTCATTTCTCTCTCTCTCTCTCTCTCTCTCTCTCTCTCTCTCTCTCTCTCTCTCTCTCTCTCATCAGATTTTTATCCCCATCTCATTCTCTTTCAATTCACATCTCCACCTCATGCCTCTTCCCCCCCCCACCTACCAACCCCATCCATTCCCCTACCACCACCACCCCCATCCATCCATACCCCCCATCCCCCACTCCAAGTACTAGGCCCTCAATGAAGCCATTGGTGTGACTTCAGTGAGATGAATGTGGATGTGATTGAAGGGTCCCATTCAGGAAATATTTAAAGACTCGCTTGGTTATATTTATTGCATTTTCCAATATCTGATGATGATGATGATGATGATGATGATGATGAGATGAGAGAGAGAGAGAGAGAGAGAGAGAGAGAGAGAGAGAGAGAGAGAGAGAGAATTAGTTTTCATTTTGAAAAGAGCTTGACCGGGTGGCAGGACTGCTGAAGAGACGTAACTTTCTCCTACCATTCATATAATTTTACTTGAACGTAAATTATCAAAAATTTCTTTTCGTCATTAGTAAACATTTCTTATTAATCCATCTTTTTTTAGGAAAATACAAATGTATTTATGAATATATACTATTTTTAGGAAAATATGTATATATTTATGAATATATACTAAGAAAGACAGCACAGTACTAACAAATATATACACGTATATACACACATACATAGATACATACACACACACACATATATATACATATATATATGGGTGTATATAACCGTAGGGCATTCTCCTCTTACAAAGGATGACCCTGACTTCAGCTTGTATTTTAGAATAATTCCACAAGGCCCAAGTCCATCGCCACCTTGGCTGTGACCCACTGAAGTCCACAAACACACACACACACACACGCACACGCACACGCACACACGCACACACACACACACACACACATTTTACTTTCATGCCGTCATTCAACGCAGCGAAGCAGACTCCCGCTCCCTCAGGGATGTAATTGAACCGAGTAACCTCAAGTTCCACACTGACAAGTTGAATGATGCAATCGCAAGTGAATGGGGGTATCGGATATTGCCGAGTTCACTTGAGTTCACTTAAACCAGAGTAAGATTGGGGTGTTTATCGTCACTGTAAATAACAACAGCTCTCAGGAGAAAGAGCACATCTTTGCAAAGGACACTAAAATGAATTTAAATTATTAGCAAAGTAAACTCTTTCGCGCCATCTTAGTCAGTCCAAAATTTTCCGGATCACATAAGAGCATATTATCATTATCGTTAGTGTAGTCATAATGTCAAAAACAACGGTAATATAAAAGAGAATCCAGATAGCAAGTACTGAAGCCTGGGGCGTGCCGTAGTGCTCTTGAAACTGGAACGAACTTGGCTTTATTCTTCATAAGGCAAGTCTAAATGTGGAGTTTATTACCCATATGTTATCAGTGTTACATATATAAACAAGTAAAAAATGCGCCGAAGTTTCTTCAGCGCAATCGAGCTTTCTGTACAGCGTATAATCAAGGTCACAGAAAAATTATCTATCTTTCGGTGGTCTCGGTACAATGCTGTATGAGCCGCGGCCCATGAATCTTTAACCACGGCTTGTCCTATATCGTTGCCAGACGCACGATTATGCCTAACTTTAACCTTAAATAAAAATAAAAACTACTGATGCTAGAGGGCTGCAATTTGGTATGTTTGATGATTGGTGGGTGGATGGTCACAACACCAATTTGCAGCCCTCTAGCCTCAGGAGCTTCTAAGATCTGAGGAAGGAAAGAAAAAGTTCGGACAGAAAAAGGTGCGGACGGACCGGCAAAGGTAAAACACTAAGCAGTAAGGTTAATATTTAACGATATGAAATTTTACCACATAATATAACCAACTGCCTACAATTTAAAGCTCCAAAAATCTCCATCTTTTATCATGAGAGATGGTTTTTCACGTAGTAAATCGTCAACCCTGATCTGATTTCTCCCAAAAATTACTAATATCGAGGTCATTACTTCCTTAACATGACTGCGAGGTTGCATGAAGTTACGCCCACCAGTATCCTGTACCTACATGAATGTTCATACAAAGTTAAAAGTGAAAGTAATAAACTTTCTATAATCTTAACTCATTCAAGAGGCGGTTCCTATAATAGTAATGATTTCCCCAGCCCTTTGCCCTATGTGTGTGTATATATATATATATATATATATATATATATATATATATATATATATATATATATATATATATATATATATATATATATACATATATATATATATATACATATATATATATATATTTTATATATATATATATATATATATATATATATATATATATATATATATGTTATATATATACATATATATATATAACATAAACGTACAGGAACTGGGGTGGGTGGGTTATAATGTCAAAGGCTACACGATTCCTATTCTACAAGATCCTTCATGTAAACAATTAACCCCAATTCACGGACCTGACGCCAAATAAATCACTAACAATCAGAAGATGACTTCAAAACAAGTCTGGGATCATAACTAAGCCAATCTTATGAACCCTCTGCCTCAACAGGTAGCGGATTTGTTAATTAGTTCAACAGGTATCACAGGCCTGTAGGAATTCATATCTGCGTCAGAAGCGGAATGAAGGAGGAGGGAAAAGGGGAAACTGGGTCACAGAACATCTCAACAATTTTGGCAATTTACTTCCGGTTTTCAATATAACCTTCCTTTCCGGTTTTCCATTCGTATAACAACATCTTCCGGTTTTTCCATTCGTATTGCCTTCCCTTCTGCCGGTTTTTCATTTTAACGTTCCATCTTCCGGTTTTTCCATTTGTATAACATTACCATCGGTTTTTCCATTCGTATTGCCTTTTTTCCGGTTTTTCCATTCGTATAACCTTCCCTTCTTCCGGTTTTTCCATTCGTATAACCTTCCCTTCTTCCCATCTTCCTTCTTTTTTCCAATTGTATAACCTTCCCTTCTTCCGGTTTTTCCATTCGTATAACCTTCCCTTCTTCCGGTTTTTCCATTCGTATAACCTTCCCTTCTTCCGGTTTTTCCATTCGTATAACCTTCCCTTCTTCCGGTTTTTCCATTTATAATCTTCCGGTTTTTCCATTCGTATAACCTTCCCTTCTTCCGGTTTTTCCATTCGTATAACCTTCCCTTCTTCCGGTTTTTCCATTCGTATAACCTTCCCTTCTTCCGGTTTTTCCATTCGTATAACGTTCCCATCTTCCGGTTTTTCCATTCGTATAACATTACCATCTTCCGGTTTTTCCATTCGTATTGCCTTCCCTTCTTCCGGTTTTTCCATTCGTATAACCTTCCCTTCTTCCGGTTTTTCCATTCGTATAACCTTCCCTTCCTCCGGTTTTTCCATTCGTATTGCCTTCCCTTCTTCCGGTTTTTCCATTCGCATAACCTTCCCTTCTTCCGGTTTTTCCATTCGTATTACCTTCCCTTCCTCCGGTTTTTCCAATGTATAACATTCCCTTCTTCAGGTTTTTCCATTCGTATAACCTTCCCTTCCTCCGGTTTCTCCATTCGTATAACCTTCCTTTCTTCAAGAGGAGAGTCTATCGTTTGCTTTGGGACTCTATTTCAACCTCGTTTTGTAATATCTTAAAAAAAACAGCTGATCTTAAATAAAATAGGATATTTTCAAACAATAATGTACACAATTTTTAACTGACCAAATTGACTGGCATAATTTTGGCATAACCTGGCTATTAGCTGAGGTCATTGTCACATTTATTAAAAGGTCAAGGTCACACAGATTTACAAACCAGGGTCTCACTTATTTAATTTCAAAATCACCCCAATGAGAAAGTCTGGATACAAGTCAAACAAATTTCAAGGTCAGGATCTCGTGGGTTCAAAGTTGTGCCCCAAGTTATAGATGTTCTTAAATTGGTGGTATGAATAATATATCATCTTATGTTTACTTAACGATAAAAAAGCGAAAACGATTTTTTTCTTTTTTCTTCTTATAGGTAAAAGGAAGGCAGACTAATGTAATATAGTTATTTATGTAATTGGCACTTCTTCGTTTTCAGTCCATTACTAATTTTTCTACTTATTTTATTTATAAAGTTTTTTCTGAGTTAATCTAATTCTTTTCTCTATTTTTGCTTATTCGCATTTGGCAGATGTTTTTGGATTTCTCCAGATAAATGGGTGCACATACTGAATAATAATAATAATAATAATAATAATAATAATAATAATAATAATAATAATAATAATAATAATAATAATAATAACCGTCATTATCATGAAAAGATAAGCTTACTAAATCATTCTGCATATTTCAAATAAATACATCCACTTCTAATATTACATCCTGTACATTATAAAAAAAAGAGCATTATTTCATCAAATTCACGCGACAATTTTTTTTTAACAAGAGTTCAATGTCTCATCTCGTATGACAAGCAAAGGGACGAGTGAGCGTCAAATTGCCATTAGGTCGAAACAAAACCAACTTTCAATTCTGGTGATTTTGCGAAAATAAGCAAAATAAGCTTGGTAAATATATTTAAACATTACCTTTATTATTTTTAAAGGGTTTATATTTGTTTTATAGAAGTCAAAGACTCGTGCAGTACAGTTTGTAATAAGAGAGAGGAGGAGAATGTATATATTCTGTTCGAGGGAGAGAGAGAGAGAGAGAGAGAGAGAGAGAGAGAGAGAGAGAGAGAGAGAGAGAGAGAGAGAGAGATTTCTGGTTAACTGCAGTCTCAAGGTACTACGAATACAAGAATAATTATCATTTCGAGCTGGCATCCCAATATGGGGCAGATAATTAATAAAAGCACACATTATCTCGGAATATATTACTTACGCTGTGGTGAAAACAATTAACATATAACATGCGGGAAAGTACCTCTTATGAATTTACAATTGACACAAATGCAATATGAGAGTCAACAATTTTAGACAAAAAAAAACTATATATAGATACATATGCTGTATATATATGCATATATATTTAGATATATACATACATTCATACATATTCATATATACATACACATATATATATATATATATATATATATATATATATATATATATATATATATATATATATATATATATATATATATATATATATATATCTCAATTTTTTATCACAAGACGATTACAATTCAATATGACTTATCCTATACATTTACACAATATATTATTATTATTATTATTATTATTATTATTATTATTATTATTATTATTATTATTATTATTATTATTATTACTTCCACACCCATTCTTCCCATTCCATTATATCGAACGCATTTCTTAGTCCACCGTCTCCCTAAGGGCACCCAGTGCACTGACACCATTGTCTCCAGCAGCTGATGGGCGTGTTCGGCGGCGGGCGGAGGTACTAGGGACTTCGGGGGAGAGGTTCCCTGGGAATAGAGAGGCTGGGGAGGGAGTTATCATCTTCATCGATCCATTCCGTCGGAGAGAGAGAGAGAGAGAGAGAGAGAGAGAGAGAGAGAGAGAGAGAGAGAGAGAGAACACTTGTGGGAGTTATTGGGCGTGAAGCTTAAAATCCCCTTGGGGAAGGACGACGATCTCCCGGGGAAGATGGAATAGGGGGAAAAGCACAAGAAGCCCCCGGGGGGAGATAATGACAACTAAACAAAAGGAATCCTCCGGGGAGAGAGAGAGAGAGAGAGAGAGAGAGAGAGAGAGAGAGAGAGAGAGAGAGATTGAGAGCAGTATCCCAGAGACATGGATCACTATGAGAGAGAGAGAGAGAGAGAGATATTTGTTACAGCAGTGTCCCAGCGTAAAAGGACTTATGTTGCATGGCATCCCTATATGAGAGAGAGAGAGAGAGAGAGATTTGTTACAGCGTAGAGACGCTTATGTTGATGGATGGATCCCTATATGAGAGAGAGAGAGAGAGAGAGAGAGAATTTGTTACAGCAGTGTCCCTGCGTAGAGGACGCTTATGTTGCATGGCATCCCTATATGAGAGAGAGAGAGAGAGAGAGAGAGAGAGAGAGAGAGAATAATGTATGTAATAATAATAATAAACAAACGGTTAAAAATTTTTTTGACTGAGCTTAGTGAAGTAATCCTAATTTCCCCTTGTTCTGTACATTACTGGCCACATCATTTAACCTACGGGATTACTCTTAAGACGTACTGTACAACAATTCTACTTTTAGGGAAGTGAGGTGTGAATAATGAATAGAAATGAAAGAAAAAGTTATCTTACAACTTCTTACCATACTGTTTTCCAATATCAACAAAGATATAATAATAACAACAACAACAACAATAATAATAATTATAACAACAACAACAATAATAATAATTATAATAATAATAATAATAATAATAATAATAATAATAATAATAATAATAATAATAATAATAAATTCTGAAATACCTTCAGAAGCCTTCTGACGGAAAATGGATACGCTCCCCATAAATAATGCAAGGGCAGAATGGGGCAGTTTCCTTTACAACATTCTTTTCTTTGATAAAATGGACACCTAATGGCACTCTGGCACTGCTCGTCTAGACGAAAGGGTCATATTTGTTCCCCCCAAAAAAGGATTTTGAGGCAAGGCGCTATCCTTCAAATACTTTATACAAGAGCCTTTTTTTGCTAGTAAATTTTTTTTATGGAGAGACAAAGACGGACTCACTAATTGTATTCTGTCAACTGGTGTTACGGCAACTGTTTTCTATCAACTGGTCTTACAGCATCTGTATTCTGTCAACTGGTCTTACAGCAACTGTATTCTGTCAACTGATGTTACGGAAATTTTACTCTGTCAACTGGTCCCAAAGTTTGCAAGTGCATTCTGTCAACTGGTCTTACAGCCACTGCAGTCTGTCAACTGGTCTTACAGCAATTGCATTCTGTCAACTGGTCTTACAGCAATTGCATTCTGTCAACTGGTGTTACAGCAAGTGTATCCTGTCAACTGGTGCTACAGCCACTGCATTCTGTCAACTGGTCTTACAGCAACTGTATTCTGTCAACTGGTCTTGCAGCCACTGTATTCCGTCCACTGGTCTTACAGCAACTGTATTCTGTCAACTGGTCTTACAGCAGATGTAGTCTGTCAACTGATGTCACGGCAATTTTACTCTGTCGACTGATGTCACAGCAATCAACATAAATATGTCACAATCGTTATGGCCAACACGCAAGTCAGAATAAAAGAAAATTGTTATAAATTATAAAGAAATCCTTGTGAATGAAAAAAAAAATACCCGTGAATTATATCGCTGAAATCTACGTATATATAATACGAGGTTGAGGACATATTTAAGAATGTGCTAAATCACTGTTTGAAATAAAAAGTGTATAGGAAACAGAATAATTCCGTTGCACTTAACCATTTTGCAAAAGCACACTGCTATCTGTAAATGAAAATATGATGATACACAAGGAGGAGTGTCACAGCAGAAATTTATACAAGTAAAATAAAAAATCTATGATTTTTATTTTTCTGTCCGCACTTTTTTTATCCGCCCTCAGGTCGGAAATACTACTGAGGCTAAAGGGCTGCAAATTGGTTTGTTGATCATCAGCCCTCCAATCATCAGACATACCAAGTTGCAACCCTCCAACCTCAGTAGTTTTTATTGTATTTAAGGTTAAAATTAGCCATAATCATGCTTCTGGCAACTATATACGATAGGCCACCACCGGGCCGTGGTTAAAGTTTCATGGGCCGCGGTTCATACAGCATTATACCGAGACTAACGAAAGATAGATCTATTTTCGGTGGCCTTGATTATACGCTGTACAAAAAACTCGACAGCGCCGAAGACACTTCGGCGCATTTTTTACTTGTTTTTATGAACAGAGAGCTTTCGCAATAGGACCATTGTTTACATGCAGGAAATGCGAGTAATAGAAAAACACTTTTACACAAATAAAACGAAACTGTGAATGAATTAACCCTACTACTATCTGGCGAAAAAAAAAATACTTTACCGTACTAGAGAAAAATTTATGAATGAAAGACGGCGTTGGAGTAGAAAAAATATTTATGAATGAAAAAAGAAATCTTCACGAATGAATACTTTTTGCCGAGGAACCCTGAGAGCAACAACTGGCATCATAGTAAATGAAGAATTTATGAATGAAAAAGAATTTTCATGAATGAATACATCTTGAAAAAAAAAAGATGCCTCATACAGCAACAGGCGTGAGAATAAAAGAAACATCTGTGAATAGAAAGGAGAATGTTATGAGTGGAAAGGAGAATGTTGTGAATGAAAACCTTTTGCAAAAGAGCCCTGAAACCAGCGACGGTGCTGGAGTGAGTGGATTATTTATGAACGAAATAAAACTTCTTGTATGGGCTAACACTAAAAGACATAAAAGGAATGAAACTGGAGTCATAGATACATTCATGAGTTAAAAAAATAGTAAGCATTAAAATTTTCATGGCAAAAAAAAAAACACGGTTACGACGAGACAACACCAAAGGTTGGACGTATGTTCGTGAATACAAAATATTTCGATGAACTTTTCTTTTTATGTTTATTGTTTTCTTGAAAATCCTGAGAAAAACATGGTGCTGTCAGAAAAGAATTTTTCCTAAAGAGATTTTGTAGTGGTGCACAAGTCGTAATAATAATAATAATAATAATAATAATAATAATAATAATAATAATAATAATAATAATAATAATAATAATAATAATAATAGTTAGAAATTTTAACGAAATAGTACACAAACTCAAATGAGCATACCGAGAGAAATTAGACATTACAGTTGCACATTCTTCAAGATAAAAAATAGAAAAGGAATGAAAAAACAACAATGAATGGAAATAAAATTAAAAACGGCTTAAGGCAAAGCTTATAATGAAAGTACAAATGAAATATAGAGGCTGAAGATTAATACTTCCCCATCTTACAAAAAAGCCGATAAAAAACAACCAATGCGGAAAATTCCATCGGTTCTGGAGAAGGAGAAGGAGAAGGAGAAGGAGAAGGAGGTGGTTCAAGAGATGAAGGTCCAGAAGTTCAGAAATTTCCTTCAAATAAAAATCTCAGGAGGTTTTTACCAATAACAACGGGGAGCCGAAGTGCAATAACCTTGGTTTGAATTTCGAGGGTTTTTTTCCCCCATTCTCTTTCTTTTTGAATAGAAGGATGATCCTTCATGGTTGAATTTGAGCGGAAAAGAGAGAGAGAGAGAGAGAGAGAGAGAGAGAGAGAGAGAGAGAGAGAGAGAGAGAGAGAGATGTAAGAAATGCATATATATATATATATAGTATAAAAGAAGAGAGAGAGAGAGAGAGAGAGAGAGAGAGAGAGAGAGAGAGAGAATCACAATTGCAAAGCATCACTACCAATTCGAAACACTCAATCATAAATTTCTAATTATAGTTTCTTCTCAATAGTTTTCATTTTTAAGACACAAAATCGCCGATTCCCTTCAATAAATACTGGAAAGCAAACATATGTATGTGTATATATATATATATATATATATATATATATATATATATATATATATATATATGTATATATATGTGTATACATATATATATATATATGAAAAATATATTTATATTATATATATATATATATATATATATATATATATATATATATATATATATATATATATATATATAACTCTTCTCTCGAAAACATTGCCTCGGAACTTAATAGACATACTGAATAAATTTCACGACGGGAGCTGGCGGGTGTTTTCTCTTTAAATAAAGACGTGAAGAGGTGAATGAACCCTTTTAACTTGAAAGGAGCCTTGTATTAAATTATGACGTTAAAACTTACAAGGCTGGAAGTTAGCGCTCGCATACGACCAAGCTTAAATAAGCTGAAAGTTATCAACTAGGATGCTTAGGAGACGAACTGTGTCACCTTCTTCTGAGACGGTGTGTGTGTGTGTGTGTGTATGAGAGAGAGAGAGAGAGAGAGAGAGAGAGAGAGAGAGAGAGAGAGAGAGAGAGAGAGAGAATATATTACATTCAATAATTATTCTTTTGGCTTCTTCTTGTTCCTCATAATACGATCACACAACGCAGGTCTGGTCAAAGTCGTTCATATGGGAACGGCAGCATGTGCCAACAACGTCTAGCATTCAATGGTGGTCACCTATGCAAGCACTGACCATATCTAATGGGGTCTGAGAGAGAGAGAGAGAGAGAGAGAGAGAGAGAGAGAGAGAGAGAGAGAGAGAGATGAAACAAAAACCTAACTATATATTACTTAACAAAAAAATCAACATCAATACACTTAGACGTCTGACATAACACCAATCAAAAAACCAACATAAAATCAAACAAAAGCCCAACAATCAATATCACGAGGCTAAAATGAAATAAAACATCACAAACAACGATTGGTTTCTAAGACAAGAGATAAAAAAAAACACTCACAAGATAAAAGACAAATACCCACGACAAAAACCAAAAATCATAGAAAAGCCAATCTCCTAACGGTAAACTTTTTCTTCTTCTCTCCGTCTTTCTCCTTTTGTGGATTAACGATACGCTTCAAGACGTGTTGGGGTACCTTAGGGGGAGAGACTAGGGCCTACTGGGAAAGATGGATGGGGGGGGGCGGTTAGGGGATTTGGGGGAGTGGGGGGGGTTTGAATACCAAAAGAAGAAGTATTGGTTGGCTTTTAGAAGTTAGAAAGAAACTTCTTGAGAAACATAACCGAACAAAAGTTAAGGAAACGGTGGCGAAAACGTACGGTCTGGTGACATGAAATGGAATAACTGTTACAATCATCTTTTCTTTTAGTTTTGATCAACTTGAGTTTTTCTTTTGATACTTTTTTTTACTTTTTCTTCACTTTTTCACTTTCATTTCATTTTTTTTTATCTCGTCAAGACTTCCTTGCCTCATCAGCCTACTGAAACCAAGTAAACAAAAAATAAGACACATATTCTTGCATTGTTCATTCCTTACATTTCATAAACATTTCCTATAAATAAATTGACGAAAAATATCTTAAAGCCATATTATTATTACTATTAATAATATTTTCTCTCGAAGGCACAGCACGGAAGCTTTAAAATGAATAGGAATATGATGGCAAAACAAAAGTTCTAAACCGCCTGCTATATAGAGAATAAAGGACAACATGTACACAGAATACACGCCCTTCAGAGATACACACACACACACACACACACACACACACACACACACACACACACATATATATATATATATATATATATATATATATATATATATATATATATATATATATATATATATATATATATGGGAAAATGTGTATGGAGAAATGTGTATATATACATATATATATGTAAGTATGGATGTATGTATGTATGTCTATGTATATATACATACATTTCTCCAGAGTCCATACACCTTTTTCCTATTTGGAATATGTGTTGCCAAAAGGGTACTGCCTTCCTGCTTCTCACTGTAATATTTCTCAGTATCAAGAATGAAAAAAAAAACACAGGTCAACATTCAAGAATTAAAGAAAAAAACAAGGAATCATAAAACAACACTCCATCACCGAGGCCACGGTGAGCCATAGCCGAAATTTTCAGGGCCATAAAAGGTGCCGTCCCCAAATATATTTATATATAACCATTCCACGCGGCGACAGCTTTTGAGTTATGGCTAAGGCCCTTCCTTCACTGATCGTCTTACTCTTATTTATATATATGGGCTCCATCAATGAGACGTCCTGAAGAAAAATAGAGATGGATGGAAAGTGGAATGCATCTTTTGGACAAAAGAACCGTACATCATGGCGGTAGAGATAGAGATAGAGATAGAGATAGAGAGACAATTAGGTTATCAGTAAGGATGTGTGAGCTTTGCCACGCTGCAATAGTCAGGTGGATTATGCAATGCACGTTGTATTTTACTCAAAGTGAGAAATGTGAAACTTTGGCAAACATCAGGTAAAGCGAATCTGCATGAAGCATTTATAATCAGGTAATTACACACCAATAATCACTCATAGCAAAATACACAATACACACACACACACATATACGAGTATATATACATATGATTAAATCAAGGTCTAAAGAATACTATTAAATGAAATCTTACCATCACGATTCGTTGTAAAAACATGAATCAAAAATCTAAATTTTAGTTTTTTTAATGAAAATACTGACTTAACCTCTATCATTCACAAATCCAGTTTAATCTAATGTCTTGAATAAATAAAAATATGTTAATTCTCATTTTCTTTCTACAGGTAAGTGGCTGCGAGGAACCTGACTCTAATTTAGGAAAGTCTCCAAATCTGGTAAAGTAAAACCCACAGTTGTCTTCTTATAATGAGTCGGATTCTCACCAGTCCTGATGAAACATAAGAAAAATATCAGGGAAAACGGAAACAGGAAAGGAATTCCAAAATATGGGAGTCAACAGAAAGACAGAAAGTTCCTGATTTCCCAAACATAAGAAAATCACTGATTTCAGATAAGAAAATAATTGATTTCTTAAAGATGGAAAGTCACTGATTTCTCAAAGATAAGAGTCATTGATTTCTTAAAGATAAGAAGGTCATTGATTTCTCAAAGACATCAAAGTCATTGATTTCTTAAAGATAAGACAGCCATTGATTTCTTAAAGATAAGAAGTCATTGATTTCTCAAAGATAAGAAAGTCATTGATTTCTCAAAGACAAGAAAGTCACTGATTTCTCAAAGATAGAAAGTCACTGATTTCTTAAAGATAAGAAAGTCGTTGATTTCTCAAAGACAATAAAGTCATTGATTTCTCAAAAATAAGAAAATCATTGATTTTTTAAAGATAAAGATATTTGTGCCCTATGGACTTACTTAACTATCACGTATCTTAAGTCATCTCACTTTCAATACTAAAATCGATATTGATGCTAAGAATACCTATTTTATGCTTGACAACAGTTTCATATAAATCAGTCAGCCAATAAATCAATATCAGAACTGGTTACGTAAAAATATAAAGATCAAGACTTCTTGAACTTACTTTAACTTGACAACAGAGTTGGTGTAAAATTTATTTTTGTCATTTAAGACGTTCGTGTACAGAAAATGATAGCCAATATTTAGAGAGAGAGAGAGAGAGAGAGAGAGAGAGAGAGAGAGAGAGAGAGAGAGAAAATTATTCAATCTTTAAGCGTCAGGACTTGACTCTTAAGAAAATATCAAAATACTTTCACATCTGATTCCATATGAGAGAGAGAGAGAGAGAGAGAGAGAGAGAGAGAGAGAGAGAGAGAGAGAGAGAGAGAGAGAGAGAGAGAGAGAGAGAATTATTCAATCTCTAAGAGCCAGGCCGTGACTCTTAAGAAAATATTAAAATGCTTTCAAATCTCATTCCATGAGAGAGAGAGAGAGAAAGAGAGAGCTATCAATCATTCTTTAAGCGCCTGAGAGTGCTGAGAAAACAAAGTTCTTTCAAATCTGATCCGATAAGAGAGAGAGAGAGAGAGAGAGAGAGAGGCGCGGAGCAAAGGGTAACCATAGCAATAACCACATCTTATAGCCGCATCGGTTTTATATCCAAAATAGCAGTGAGGGGTTATAGGAGATCAAAGGAATACACAAGATCTGGTTAGACCCACAGCTGAAAAGTTATGCTGCCACTTGGGATCTACCAGGAATCCTAAAACGTATTAAGAGAGAGAGAGAGAGAGAGAGAGAGAGAGAGAGAGAGAGAGAGAGAGAGAGAGAGAGAGAGAGAAATTGGTTATTCCGAATGTTCCAAACGCTACCTCTCGGGAAATATTAAAAATAAATACTGTCGAATCTAATCCCTGGGGAGAGAGAGAGAGAGAGAGAGAGAGAGAGAGAGAGAGAGACTGGGTACTCAGTAGGTTCCAGACGGTGGCTCTGAGGAAATATTAAAAATATATACCTGCGAATCTAATCCCAGGAGAGAGAGAGAGAGAGAGAGAGAGAGAGAGAGAGAGAGAGAGAGAGAGAGAGAGAGAGAGAGAGAGAGAGAGTATTAGAGATATAATTTTAACAGTATAGGATGTCAGAGGTCATTAACGAAAAGAGAGAGAGAGAGAGAGAGAGAGAGAGAGAGAGAGAGAGAGAGAGAGAGAGAGGAGCATGAGCTAGCAAGCTAGAACAACCTCATCCCAAAAGACCTCTTGAAAATCGAAACGCTTTATCACTTATTCGAGCCATCCCTATGGGGGGGGAGTGAAGACGCAAGGTTATAAAAGAAACATAACAATAAACTACACATTTAAAAACGAATTTAAGTCAAATAAAACCGAAATCTTTCCCCTGTTGGCTCAGGAGTTCAGATATTGTTGTTTATGCCGACCGTCTGAAAGTCGCTGGTTCGTAAAGCTAAAATCTTCCCCACTCATAAAAACTCTGGGCGTCGCCCACGCAACCAAACCCAGGGCCCCCCCCCACCCCACCCCTCCACCAACCACCCTCCCCCACCCACACCCCAAAAACAACGTGAAAGAACGAAAAAGTAAACCAGAAACTTGCGAAGACGTTTGTCAGATCTCTTCCGATAACCGATTGAAAAAAAAAAAATAATAATTAGTCTGGATTTCACCAAGTGAAAAACGTCAGTTCACGAATTCAATTAAAACTTTTGTTTCCATAATAGCAGGAGAATGGCATTTTATAATTATTAATGTTATTATTGAAAACTTTCGAATGTTCACCCTGAACATAGAAAGTTTAATGAAAGGGGACAATGATCGCGTTCTTATGGTCCAAGTAAACGGGTTATCAATATCAGCTGAGACTTGAAAGAGAGTAAGGCTGACGACCTCACACCAATCGTATCATGAAAATTAAAAAACTATATCATAAGTTTACATATATATAAGTGTGTGTGTGTATATGCATGTAAGATGCATGTATACTGAATATGCATGCAATCAAGAAAGAAACGTCTTGACTTACGCTGTTAAATCCAATTATTTATATTAAAAAGCATAAAGAAGTTAAAAGTCAAATAATGAACTCGACGTCTAAATAAAATATAAAAAAATCTCCTGATCCATCCCTGGGGGGAGGCCGGGGTGTTGGGTAAGACTGGAATAGGGGGGGAGCGGGGCGCTCCCAGCGAAGGCTTGACCACCGGTAATTGGGTAATGTCGTCCAGATACTAAATTTCCTCCGGGTCTTCTCTAAACTCTTCGGGATCTGTGAAAAGGATGAAGAGAATCGTCCAATTAGGAACTGAATGAAGGCTGCATTGCGAGAGCAATGGGGGGGAGGGGGAAGGGGGGGGACGACCATGGGCACTGGTATGCGACTAGAGGAGGGGAGGCGACCATGGGTATTGGTATGCGGCTAGAGGAGGGGAGACGACCATGGGTATTAGCTGGGGGTTGAGGAAGGGAGGTGACCATGGGTATTAGCAGGGAGTATGAATGAGGCTTGGGAAAGGTGGGGGGACCATGGGCATTGGTATGGGGCTAGGGGTGAGGAAGCGACCATGGGTATTAGCTGGGGGAAGGGGGGCAGCGACCATGGGCACTGGTGGGGAGCTGAGAAAAATGCGACCATGAGTATTTGTGGTAGGGAAGAAGCGACCATGGGGCAAGAGTATTTTCCATTTTCACTAATTTTGCGACCCAACCAATTCGAAGAATCAAGAGTTACTTCCCATTATCACTATTGGGTTTGATTCATTCTTATATCTTATCTAAACTTGCTTTTATCCGACTAGCGCTTTGTTGTTTATTGCAATTTCAATTTTACTTGCATTATAACTCAAAATTATCATACTTCTTCTAATGTTAATTCACTTTCACTATGTAAGCTAAAATTTAATATGGCAATACTATCTTACTTTTTTCCTATTATTTAAATATAGTTTCATTACTTTACTCATCAACACTTTTAATCTTTAATTGAAGTGAATTACTTTTCCAGTTATATCCACGAATGATTTCCCCTTTCACTCTACTCAATTAGGTCAACTGAAATCTTCTTAATATAAAGGTCTTTAATTTTAACTATCATCCGACTCCACAATCATTTGTTATAATCCTAGAGATAATGGTAATCTTACTTTATTGCTTAAAATAAGAGAAAATTTTCTAAATACTATATGCAGAAGACAAACATCATATAACTTTAACAGTAAATAAATCAGAATGGTACCTTATTCAAGCTTCGGAACTCTTTCCCTGTACCTGTTTTCCCAAATTCTCAAACTTGCATCCTTCAGGTAACGGGTTTATTGCTTCTTTTCGAGACTAGTTCTCAGCATCCTCCTCATTCCTCCGTTTTCCCAAACCCCTACAATCTTACATTCAGCCTTTGCTGTTCCCACTTTCTCATTTTTATATATTTATTCACGGACTAGATAAGAATATAAGGGTGCCAACCCCAATCGGACTCTCCACTGAAAAAAATTAAAATAAAAAATAAATAAATAAATTTCAGTCGGATCTGGGTCGCTTACTAACACAAGAATGTCTGCCACATCGGCCTAAATAATAGAAAAACAAATTAGCCGCGAGTGTTTTAAGGCAACCGGGCAGAGAAATTAGAAAAGAAAATGCAGACTGGACAAATGGCCGTTTCCAAAGCATATAAAATCCCTGTACAAGCGACCAGGAGATGACCATTGTTCTCGTCTGAGTACAAGAAGGCGCCAGACACTCCCTGACGCTCACGCCGAGGGCCATATTCAATTTTGGGGCAAGGCCATAGTCCTAGACTTCCATTTTTATTTTTTTTTTCTTAGGAAACTGGCTTAGGCTTCTGTTTCTTTTTTCAATGGTGAGGAGTTGTGGGGCCCATTTGTTTTTTTCCTTGGGCATCGTATCACGGCTTCCATTTTTTTTTTTTTTTAATAGGGTAATGGGCTGTTGTCCACTCCTTCAGCCATGGGCTACGAGTCAGTTTCAATTTCTTTTAACTAGAAAACGGGTCTTGATTGTAATTTCCTTTTACTAGGGATGATGGGTCTCGGTCTCTATTTCTTTTTTTTTATAAAAGCAATTGGTTTAGGTTTCTATTTCTTTTCACAAGCAATGGGCCTTGGTTTCCATATATTTTTCCAGTTTTCGTTCTTTAACGTGAACAACGGGACTTAGTATTAATTTAGTTTCATTTCCTTTTAAAAGGCAGAGGGTCTCGATTTCCACTTCTTTTTAACATGGCAGTGTCTCGGTTTCTATTTCTTTATACTATGGCAACCGTTCTTGTTTTAAAATTCTTTTCACAAGAGCATCAGTTCTTGGATTTCACTTCTTCTCCCAAGGGCAACGAGTCTTGGTTCCCATTCTTCTTTCTAAGTGGAATGGGTCTTGCTTTTCATTTCTTTTTTTCAAGGGCAGTGGGTCTTAGTTGGAACTTCTTTTTGAAGGGTAATGAGTCTCGGTTCCCATTCCTCTTCCGAAGTAAAATGAGTCATCCTTTCAATTTCTTGTGCAAAAGAGTATTTGGTCTTAGTTTGCGAAGACAACGGGTCTTGGTTTCCATTTCATATTCCAAGGGTAATGTGTCTTACTTTCAATTTCACTTTACATGGCCAGTGAGTATTGGTTTCCATGTTTTCCAAGGATAATGGATTCTGTGTTCCCATTTCTTTTTGCAAGGGAAAGAGCCTGATTTCCATTTTTCTACGACAGTGGCTCCTGAGTTATAAAATACTTTTTATGATACAATTTTTTTGCGATGGCAACGAAAATATGCAAGATTTTAAAATTCAACTGGGGATTCAGAGGAGCACTGACATCCACAGTTATTATCAATATAATATAAAATGGGAAAAAATGCCAAATTTAAAGAGCTTTAAAATGAACTGAGGAGGAAAATGCAAATTTTCCAAAATTAGAATGAATATGCAATCAACTTTGCCCTCCATTGAAAACAATAACTAAAATGATGAGTGCAAAACCTCTATTTAGGCTGCTACTTCAGTAAATTAACACAAAAAAATGATCAGCATTATAATCAACATTATTATTATTATTATTATTATTATATTATATCACCAGTGTGCATAACATTTATGAGGAACGCCAGATAAAAGAGTCAACATCTTCTGAAAAAGACTAAACCCGAGCTGAAAGAATGATATAAAAAATCTATCAATATCAATATTAATATTGATGAAACACGAGCGAAAATAACTATGCACTCTGTCAGTCTGAAGCATCCCAAACCAAAATACTTGAAACAAAAGAAGAAAAAAATGACTTACATCAGCCGTATGCTTAAAACGGTTCCCGCAAAGAATCACAAGAAAATCTCTGACCTCCTAATGTTCAGCGATTCCAACCCACTGATAACGAAAACTAATCAAGAGCCTGATTAGTTTTGTAACTGCTGAATAGTCGTAGTCTTCTACGCACAGGCCAGGAGCAAATGACTCAACTTTTCCGGCATGAAACTTCAATGTGAGGTTGATTAGAAGACGACAGAGTTCCAAGCAAAATCTTAATTAATTTTTGACCTTGCGTGTGGCTTTTGGAGGAGGAGGAGGAGGAGGAGGAAGAGGAGGAGGAGGAGGAGGAGGAGGAGGAGGAGGAGGAGGAGGAGGAGAAGGAGGAGGTGGAGGAGGAGTAGGGTGTGGTTACAGTGAAGAATGGATGGACGTATTATGATGTAGTAGTCATGTAACTTATTGTAATTTGTATTTTGTTATTGCACAGATCAATAAGGAAGCATAAACACATGACTTGAAAATAAATATAAAAAAGATGTATACATATATGCATTATTTATATATATACAGTATACATATATATGTATGTATATATATATACATATACATTCCGGCAACGTTATTACTCTACGAAATCTACCCATTTCCTTATCGCTGATTAACACCTTAGAGAGAGAGAGAGAGAGAGAGAGAGAGAGAGAGAGAGAGAGAGAGAGAGAGAGAGAGAGAGCAATCACACGCTCATGTCAATCGTAACTCAATTATATCTCCCCACTTCATTAACAATACGAGCTGGAAAAAAAAGGGAACAGAGGTTGAATGAACACGGTTACTCTGACATATCAATCGTTGATTGAAGTGAAATTCCTTCCTCTCTCTCTCTCTCTCTCTCTCTCTCTCTCTCTCTCTCTCTCTCTCTCTCCTCTCTTTTCCATTTTCTAGTACAGGGGAATGTATTTTGCTCGAAAGTGGTGTTTTCTATTGTTAAAAAAAAAGAACAAGTCGAGAGAATGTTGATTGCACGAAGGGTGAGATGGGCTACTCTCAAATGAACCTTCCTTTTTCGAATCAAGCGCCACTAATTATCGTTGCATCAGTCAGTGTTTCATTTATTCTTTTTTTGTGTTTATATTATTATTCAAGCCCATTGGTCTGTAGCTTTTTCTTTGTTTTTTTAATCAGGTTCTGTTAATTTTTTTTTTTATTTTATCGTTCAACGCCCATTTGTCTGCAACTTTTTCTTTGTTTTTTTTTTTTATTATCAGGTTCTGTTAATTTTTCTTGTAGTTTACATTATTGTTCAGCGCCCATTTGTCTGTAACTTTTTCTTTGTTTTTTTATTATCAGATTCTGTTCATTTTTTTGTAGTTAACATTATTGTTCAACGCCCACTTGTCTGTAACTTTTTCTTTGTTTTTTTTTTTTATTATCAGGTTTTGTTCATTTTTTTTTTGTAGTTCACTTTCATGTTCAACGCCGACTTGCTTGTACTTTTCTTTATCAAGTTCTGTTTAATTAAATTTACTTTTATCATAATTCATTTAATTCGTCAAAATTTTATACGGACAAAACCTGTACTTTCAACTACAGTAATTGTCAACTTCTGTTCAGTTAAATTTTCATTGAACAGGAGTCATTAAACTGCTTTATCAAGCATATTCTGAATTACATTTATAATATATTTTCAATTTCATCGAATTTTATTCCATAGTTCAATGTCAATGTGCACAGTCAACTATTATTCTACGCATTTTTATGCTTCTATTATTTTGCTAATACGTCCTTCCATATACTCAAAATTCCCTGTCTGGGAATTTCATCAAGATGAAAACGCAACGTTTTTATCCCTTAAGTATTGTTATTACACGCCTGAACATACCGAATAAGCTTTTTTCCCTGGAGAAAATTAATTACGTAACGTTCTACGGATAAAACTATGTACATGAAACATAACCTTTGGTAAAACTATACTTTAGTTGCGCAGCCCGACTCCTGCCAGTCGTCGACTGGGACAGGTTCCTCATACATAAATAGACATGCTAGGTCCTGACATAACCAGATCTTACCTACCTAACCTAAGCTAGGGTGACGTGCCCTGACCTGGCGGGGGGGGGGAACCTCCCCCAAAAAAGGCCGTAACCTGTCCCGGTCGGTGACTGGCGGGATTCAGGCAGTGTACGTAAAGTTTTACTCACCCTTTAATTACCTACAACGAATAATGATAGCCTTACTAATTTTTTTTTTTTTTCTAAAGTAGGTATATTTTCACGAAGCTCAGTTCGAGAACGAGGCAAATTTGAAATGTTCAAAGTTACTGATAAAATTTAGTTGTGCAGATGAAATTTAACTGAATCTACGATTATCTCTTCCCAGTATTTTTACTACATTATTATTGTGTTCTCATTATCATTCATAATACAAACACCAGCATACAACCTAGCTTAAAATGCCACGACAATTTTCCAAAGCACATACTACACAAATGTAAAAAGAAAAATGTAAACAAAAAGAAAATAAAAAAAATAACTTCCACATACGACAATGAAATAAATAAAAATTAAATACTCTGTGAAAAATGTTTAAAAATACCTTGAACATTATACGGTACTGAAATAATAAAAATAAATAATTTGTTAAAAGGCTAATGCACATACGACAAAGCAACAAAAAATAAATAATTACTCTGTGAAAAGGCTAATGCAACGTCCAGACCAGGAGGGGGAGGAGGATATTACCTAATGTAACCATTGCAAAAAAGAATAAAAATAAAAAAAAATAAATAAATAAAAAATAATAATTTGTACATATGATAATGAAGTAAAAAAATATATACTTTTTGAGAAGCCTAATGCAGCATCCCCATCCGGAAGATACTACTCAAATGTAACGAATATAAAAATAAATAAATAAATAAATAAATAAATAAATAAATAAATAAAAAACTTATAACAATGATGTAAAAAAATATAAATACTTTGTAAAAAGCCTAATGCAGCACCCACATCAGGACGAAGATATTACTCAAACGTAACGAAAATAAAAATAAATAAAAAAATAACTCACACTTATAACAATGACGTAATTAAAGCCAAAATACTTCGTAAAATTGCTAATGCAGCATCGAAATCAGGAGGAAGGAGATGCGAAGAGATGAATCACCTGGAGCACCGTTAATTGAAAACCTGCCCGGGCGCATGATACGCGCCTCGGAGAAGTGACCCAGAAATCCCTAATAATTTTCGTAATTAAGAGATAGAACTCCCGAACCTCCCTCTCTCCACCAAGGTGGCCCCGCCTTCCCAACTCCACCCCCAACAAAAAAAAGTGCCAATTATCCTGGCCAATTCCTCCTAATCAGTACATGTCTAAATGGGGGGAATTAAGTGCGGGTGTGGTGGTGGGTGGTGGGAGGGATGGGGGTTGTTTGGGAAGGAGAAGCAATGAGGTCATCATTTTCAAAGATTGGTCATAAATGCATTTAGTTTATTCAGGGTCTATATATTTAGTGATAATTTAACTCAAATGGATTTGTGGCGTTTAAGTACTTTAACAACATAGAAATAAATAAAAAGGCGCATACAATATATGCGCGCACGAAAACAAACACACACACATTACATGTATAAGTATATGCATATGTAGGCCTGTATATATACAGTATATATATATGTGTGTGTGTATGTGTGCGTTTTAACTTACCAGTTAACATACATTTACATAACTATCACTTATTATCAACGAGAATAATGCACAAACCACTGTTCGTAAATTATCATATTAAAAAAATATGTATATATATACTGTACATATATATATATACTATATATATATATATATATATATATATATAGTTATATATATATATATATATATATATATATATATATATATATATATATATATATATATATATAACACTGCTCTTAAAAAGTTTCTTCAAGTATCGGTTTATATGATGAACAGCCAATGACAATGAAATAAAATAAGACAAGAAATGGTCCACGTAAGAAAACAAATAATAGAATAACACATAATGCAGAACAACAACGAGCAGATACGGAACCAGCAAAGCGAAACAAATCAAAACCAAATGAAAGGTAGACAGATTATTGGACGAATATTCAAAACCACCCAGACAGAAAACAGGGTACAATAGAAATAAAAGTAAGAAATGAATACCACCAGCGCATGAAAATCACCCAGACGACAAAAATAAACAAACTGATGCGTAGAACAAAGGAAAAACAAACACAGACCGAAATCGCAAATACAGAGAGAGAGAGAGAGAGAGAGAGAGAGAGAGAGAGAGAGAGAGAGAGAGATTCAGACGATTCCAGGCCGCGGCTGTCTCCCCACTTGTCGCTGGAGGTGCATTAGTGTGTAAACACGCCTGATCAAAATACGCCATTTCGGATTAAATCCAATTCCGGATCGAATCAGACGGCGGCGGCCCTGTTCCGTAATAAAGCCGGAAAATTAGGGGGCTGAGAGATATTCCATCTTTTTTTTTTTCGGAATGAATAGGGAAGAATAGAAGGCCTTCTTGGGTGGGTCCTAAAAATGGAAGGGCTGGTGGTGATGCCACATTGTCGCTTTTTCAAGATGACGACAAAATCCACATTTTTTTTTTATGGTGGAGGGAGATAGACGATGTCTATATATTAAGTTACATTTTTTTTTACATGCATATCGTTTTTTATAGAGAAAGAGAGTGAGACAGTCTTAAGTTGCGAGACGGTCTAGAGACTGAGAGACGATGTTTATACATTAATTAGTTTTTTCTGCATAGAAATGGTTTTTTTATACAGAGATTGAGAGTGTCTTCAGTTACGAGACGGCCTTGAGACTAAGACAGTCACACATTAATTAGTTTTTCCTGCATAGAAATGGTTTTTTTTTTTTCATACAGAGAGATTGAGACTGTTCAGTTACGAGACGGTCTTGAGACAGACAGTCTCCAGTTACGAGACAGTCTAGAGACTGAGAGACGATGTCTATACATTAATTAGTTTTTCTGCACAAAAATGTTTTTTTTTATACAGAGATTGAGACTGTTTTTAGTAACGAGACGGTCTTGAAACTGAGACAGCCTCCGGTTACGAGACAGTCTAGAGACTAAGAAACGATGTCTGTACATTAATTAGTTCTTTCTGCATAGAATTTTTTTTTATACAGAGAGAGAGAGAGAGAGAGAGAGAGAGAGAGAGAGAGAGAGAGAGAGAGAGAGAGAGAGACTTCGCAGCTATGAGACAGTCTACTGTTGAATCAAAGTTCTTCTGAGGGATGACTTGTCAAAGAATAAAAACGAATATTTACCAAGAATCGCAAGCAACGATTCCATCCAAAAAGAAGAACTGGAATTAACACTATCTATGAGATGTGAGAATTGGGTCAAATGTCCATTCGGAAAACCTGGTGTTTCAGGAATAACATTTTTAGCGATACGCAACTGCGGTTAACATCAGGTTTCCTGGAAAAAGGTGCGTCGCAACAACTCAGGTCAGTGGCGTCGTAATGGCTGCAGTAATTAAGAAATAAGAGCAGCCGATGCCAGATGGTCGTCATAAATCTCTAAAAAGCAACCCAGTAGAAACTGCAACACAAGTATAGAGAAACACAAAAGAAAAGGGAAGTAATGCTAAAAGAACAGTAAAGCAAAGAATGAAGGTTGGGTATTACTGAACAACTTCTTTATTTAAAAAAAAAAAATTCCTCAAGAGAGATTTTCTGACAGACACAGTTTCTATAAATAGCGATACCACAGCAAATCAGAAAAGACAACATGCAGCATCCTTAAGCTTTGTTACAAAAAAAAAAAAATTCCTCATGAAAAATTTGCTGACAGACAGTTTCTATCTCAGCTGATATCACAGCAAAACGACGAAGAGACAACACGCAGTGTCCTTTTGAGCCTTACAGCAAAATCACTATAAGACCTCGCATGACCTTCTCAAGTATATTCAAGAGCGACCTCCCTAGGAATAACGAAGCCTCAAAGGAAACTCCCTCTCTCTCTCGCCCTCCCGCACCGACCGATCTCCTGCTGCAGAAGCGAACCGAAACCTTTCCTCTGGACCTGGCAAGACGCAGCACCAATCGTCGATGGAAATCACTTCAGCGAAAACCCAATTCGGGGAATAACAGCATCAGCTATTGGCTCTATCCTCCCCTTTCGTCATTATCTTCATCATCATAACTTTATCGAATCGGTGGGGCATATCATTGTTCGTCCTATCCCCAAGCATCTGATTATGCCGTTGGCTCATCGTTCGCTCTTTCCACAGGCAACCGAACAGATAAAACGGACTCGTAAAAGCCGACGAAATGAGACCAGCATGAGGACGAGGGCAGGACGCGGCCAGAGTATCCTTGAACGACACAGCCGCTGGGGCGTCTAGGGATGAGGGACTTGCGCGCACAGCAATGGGAGGACTGGGGGCGAACCAATCTTTTTTCTTTCTTTCTTTCTTTCTTGCGTAAGGGGTGGGGGGGGGAAGCATAGTGACCGGGTTCTTCCTTAATTCCAGCGAACGTGCATGCGCATGGGAAACGGCTCGGTCGTGAGTAGCCTGATTGAGACGTTCTGTCTCGCTGTCTCATTATCGGATGTGATTTGTTTTAGTTTCCTCTATTTTTTTAAGGGGAGCCTCGTCCCCGTAACTATTTTTTTTAAGGGAACCTCGTCTCGTAACTTTTTTTTTTTTTAGTGGGGGAACCTCGTCTCCGTAATGTATCATAGATCGCGTCGTCTCTGATACATTGTCAAATATCTTCATTTACGCGGAGATGACACGAGGAATTTCATCTTTACAAATGACAAATAAATGATGGAAATATGCTCTCAAAAACCTCATCTGGATGTGCTGTTGAAACTGGTCAGATATCAAGAAAACTCCTTCAAAGAAACTGACTTTTTCCTTACATGTTTCATCTTTCTGCTTCGAATGACCTGAGCTTTAAATTTAGCTGAGCATTTGCTCTGAAAAAATATGCCCTCATGAGGATTCATCTTTCCAGGCACTTTAACATACGCTCTTAAAAAAAAAAAAGAAGTATCTTCATAGATTTAGCTTATCGTTAAGGACGAGATAAATGAAGGAAGAAAAAATGGAAATCTTTAAACCAATATTCTATCAAATTATTTTCAAGATATCTTAAGCAAAGCGGAAAGCCAAGCGATATAATGTTCTATTCGTTTTGAAATGAAAAAGACAGGCTTATCTAATAGCATTTTCTCTCTCTCTCTCTCTCTCTCTCTCTCTCTCTCTCTCTCCACACACACAAATATATATGTATATGTATATATATAGATATATGTAATAATAGATATAGATATATAATGTATATATACATATATAAATATATAAGTATATGAATTTGGGTAGACATTATATATATATATATATATATATATATATATATATATATATATATATATATATATATATATATATATATATATATATATATATATATATATATATATATATATATATAAATGTCTACCCATCTCTCTTTCCACACCAATGAACGAATATAAAAAAATTATTTACATAAAATTCTCCAGTTAACATACAAATAGAAGGACAAACCCCCTCCCCCCCTCTCTCTCTCTCATTCTTTCTGTGATAAATAGTATTATTAATCTAGCTTATCTCCGTAATGCTCTGTCTTTTCCAGAGACAGAATGTCCGTAGATTACGGCGAAGGGGATTATAATAGAGGGCGCTATTATTAACATTATTTCATCGGAGCTTTTGACCTAAAAAAAAAAACACGAAAAAAAATTTTTAGTGGTGAATAAGAATAAAAAAAAATAGGAACCCAAGATTACACATCTTGCTTCCTATTTTTTTTTATTCTTTTTTAATACCAAAAGTTATTTTCGTGGTTTTTTTCTGCCTCAGGTATTTGCTCTTTGATGTTTTTACTTCACGGATTTTCTCATTATCATCTGCATGTTCTCAGCACAAATTTCTCCCTATGTTTTCAATGGGACTCTCTCCACTATATACTCTTGGTCTCCAATCCGAAAACTTTTCTGTTTGCAGTGTTCATAATTATCTTCAGTTTTCCAATGGCATTTGATTGTTCCTTTTAGTTTTCTTCTTCTTCTTCCTCTTCTTTTCTCAGGGTTTTTCTTAATTTCATTTGTTTTCACTTAAGGTATTGTGTTCTGTGCAAGAATGTTATATACATGTACAAAGACATTTAAAAAGTTTCTCTCTCTCTCTCTCTCTCTCTCTCTCTCTCTCTCTTACACACACACACACACACTACTACATACTACTACTACTACTGCTGCTGCTAAATGAATAATAATAATAATAATAATAATAATAATAATAATAATAATAATAATAATAATAATAATAATAATATCACTATGTCTAACACGTGGAAAATAAAAGCAACACATCTTGGTCAACATTTCAGTGATTTTTGTCATAATAATAATAATAATAATAATAATAATAATAATAATAATAATAATAATATGATACTGAATATCAAACCATCTAGGCGTTGCCTTTGCAAGATCACCCGCCTACGACTCCAATCCCTCCACCCCTCTCTCTCTCTCTCTCTCTCTCTCTCTCTCTCTCTCTCTCTCTCTCTCTCTCCCCAACCCCCGAAGAGCTTAAATAGCTCTCAAGACTTCTGGAAAAGCCGAAGCGCGGGCTAAAAGATCCCTGGTCGGAAATTTTTAGGGAAGAAATATTAAAAAAGACTGACCCGCTCTTTCCAACTTTTTTTAATGTATTCGCAGAATGATGACAGCAGCATGACGCGCGTTGCATACCTCTTCCTGTTGAGGTGGGGGGTTGGGGGAGGGGATAGGTGGGGCGGGGGGGGGAGAAAGAACGCATCTCATTTCTCAGTTTTAATGAGAATGTCTCGGATGCTTCGCCTAATCATTATTACCGCCATCGAAGTTATGTAAAATTCCCAAAATGCATGAGCTGCCTGATTACAATAAACCGAAGTAGTTATTATTATTATTATTATTATTATTATTATTATTATTATTATTATTTAAGCCATTTTAAAAGGTCTTATTAAAAGGAACTGGAATTTATCTTATATAGTGTCTTTTCTATCCTCTTATGATTCTTTTCAGGAGCGAGAACAGAACGCCGATATTCATGTTGGAAAAGGACATGAGTGAATATTGGAAGTCTTATTATTATTATTATTATTATTATTATTATTATTAAAATATTATTATTATTATTATTATTATTTATTTAAGCCAGAAAAGAAAGATTTTTCGGAGAATGGAACGGCAAAAGGATGAGTGAAAAATGGAGACAGATAAGTAAATAGGATGAGAGTAAAATTGAACACATATCAAACTTACAAACTTATATAAATAGATAACAAGCAGTCCGAGGAAACAGAATTTGTCTTTCATCTCTAATAAGGGATGTATGCATTCATCATCCGTATTTCACTCCAGGGAAGGAATAACCTTAAAAATCCCTTTAGGATTTCTCACTTTGATTTCCATTGACACTTCTAATCTCCTAAAAATTTTGACTTAGCTTCCTAGCTTTTTTTTTGGTTCACCAGTTCTGTAAATAACCTCTACTGTCATTCTACTATCATTACTTATATTTACTCTCCAAAATAGTTATAACAATCACCAACATTTATTTTTCCACCATTCATATTAACAGCCATCGTTCCATCTTCTTTGTTTCTCATTTACCCTTATTATTATTATTATATATATATATATATATATATATATATATATATATATATATATATATATATATATATATATATATATATATATATATATATATATATATATATATATATATATATAGATATATATATATATATATATTTATATATATATATATATATATATATATATATATATATTTATATATATATATTATATATATGTATATATATATATGTGTTTGTATATATATATATATACTATATATATATAAATATAATATTATATACATATATATATATATATATATATATGTATGTATGTATGTATGTATGTATGTATGTATGTATGTATGTATGTATAAGAAGAGACAGAACCAACAAATAAAATTACAATCAGCCGAAAAGTCGGAGGGGTGCGTGTGCCTCGCGGACAACAATTTCCCGAGGCCACATCATCCGAAAAATTAATGGCCGCGGGTATGGAAATCCCAGAATTGCTTGGGAACACACTTGCATAGATATGGCCTCTTTCCTACTGCTCCTTTTCCTCACTTTTCACCTCATTTTTCCTCAATTTTCTCCGACGAGGACCTCGTGAAGTTGCTGTGCGCTCTCTCTCTCTCTCTTTCTCTCTCTCTCTCTCATGATCTTTCTCATTTATGGGTCACTTACTTTCCCTAAGTTTTTATGATTTGATTTATTTTCATTACAGAAGTCCCAGAAGCCGTTTTATCTCTCTCTCTCTCTCTCTCTCTCTCTCTCTCTCTCTCTCTCTCCTCCCCTTTTATAGGATCTGTTCCTTATCTTCTTTTACAGATAGACCCAGACCGCTTTCTCTCCCTTGAAATAAGTTTTTATTATTTTTCCTTCGTTTTTACAACTGCAAATACTTTGGTTACAGATCAGCAAGAAGAACCTGTACTCTCTCTCTCTCTCTCTCTCTCTCTCTTCTCTCTCTCAAGGAACACTTTCCGTAGTCGATATCAGCTTCAATTATCATTTAATAAATTCTGACTCTCTTATGACCGGTCTTACAAAACTATCGACTTCCGAATCATTTTTCTTTCCAAACGTATTTTATTATTATTATTCCTATTATTATGATTATTATTATTATTATTATTATTTATAATGACCATCTTATTATGGAAAACATTATTTTTATGGCAGAATGACCATCTTATTATAAAAAACCGATTATTATTATTATTATTATTATTAGGTTTATTATTATTATTATTATTATTATTAAATTAATTATTATTATTATTATTATTATTATTATTATTATTATTATTATTATTATTATTATTATTCAAAACATAGCCACAGGTTGCTATTAATTATTTTTCACTCTACCTTTATCTTATTCTAATTCCTACTTCCAGAACCCAGAGCTCCCATATTTTTTTGGTTCTTTGTTATAATTTTTATTCAGCTGGTATTCTCCAGTTTTGTTTTATCATCATTCTCTTCTCCCTTCCATCGCTCAAAACATTGCACAATGATTCTTTTCATAGACACATTTATTTTTTATATATTTTGAAATGTAGAGCATATCTAAATCCAGTGTTTTTTCGAGCCTGAAACGCTACATTTTACATTTCATTTTTCCTTTCATAGAGAAAACATTTTTTTTTTCTTATAACGTTAAAATACACAACACTACTTCAGATTACTTTCCGCTGGCTATCTGAATTTTTTCTCTGTCTATTCTCAAAATATCTTTCTGCCTCATTCCAAATTTCTGACTGCTCTTCATTTTTTGTTTTGTACTTTACTTTCTCCCTTTAAAAATCTTGCCGCCCTCAGATCTTAAAAACTGCTGAGGCTAGAGGGCTGAAAATTGGTATGTTGATCATCTACCCTTAAATCGTCAAACATATCAAATTGCAGCCCTCTAACCTTAGTAGTTTTTATTTTATTTCAGGTTAATGTTAGTCATAATCGTGCTTCTGGCAACGATATAAGATAGGGCACCACTGGGCAGTGGTTAGTTTCATGGGCAGCGGCTCATACAGCATTATACCGAAACCAACAACAGATAGATCTATTTTTGGCCTTGATTATACGATCGATTTCGGCGCATTTTTTACTTGTTTTCTATTGTACATTTCCGATTATCATTTTAAATATTATTTTTTTATATTTTCATATTTCTGCGTAATGCATTGCTTGCTTGTCCCGTCTTGGATATCAAATTTCCTCTTCACATTTGTTTCACTAAACCTAAGATTAATCCATGCATTCTCCTTTCACCTCTTCATTCGACTGTAAGATTTAGACTTTCTAAGTTCAGTATTTCATATATTTAGGATTTGTCTTTTTTCATTAATACTCACCTTTAGTCAGAAAAGCATTCCTGTCATAGCAATGCGTGATAGTATTCCGTCTTTCCGGACAGTCAACCGTCTTTTTTTTTTTTTTTTTTTTTTTTTTTTTTACGGTAACGGCAGTAGAAGAAAATTGGTTGAAATCGTTGCCACTCCTTTCGTTATTCATATTTCCTTTTTCCTGTTTCTGACGCCGATTTAATTCACAGCGTTTATCTCGCTTTGAAATTTTGCCATCACAATGACATACTGAGAAGTATTATAACAAAACGTTTGACCACTTGATTCCCACTATTAGGATGATAAATGTATGGAATGGAATATTAAATTTTGGCCAAAGGCGAAGCGCTGGGACCTATGAGGTCATTCAGCGCTGATAGAGAAATTGAGGGTAAAAAGGTTTGAAAGGTGTAACAGGGGGAAAACTTCGCAGCTGCACTAAGAAACAACTGTTAAGATAGGGTGGAAAGTCAGATGGAATGAAAAGAATATGAACGGAGGTACAACAAAAGGAATGAAAGGGATTGCAGCAATGGGCCTAAGGAAGGGACGCTGCAAAGAACCTTAAGTAATGCCCACAGTGCACCGCGTGAGCTGTACTGACGGCAGTATTCCCCTAGGGGCATACTGCCTACCCACAAAGACAAACCAAAGTATTACAATAGAACATCTAATAACGCTATTCCCACTAGGAGGATGAAGTATGACATACCATTTTACCCACCAGGCCAACCAATGACTAGGAATGCTGAACGGGCTGTTAATTCCTACGACTTCCTGACTACGTAATTCCTGCTTCTTTCCTTTCAGATTCCAGCTACTTATAACCTGCATATCTCGAGTTTCAACTTTCCCCTCGTTCCGTCTTCCATGCATTCGACGCACAACTTTTTCCTTTAATTCCAACTTCTGATACCATTTCCCTTTATGACGCCAATTTACTTCTCATTCACCGCCTGCTAAACTTTCGACTTTTCCACCTAACTCTCCAGCCCTCTTTCTTCCTGTTAGTGAAAATAATGAAAAAATATCAGGAAGACGCAAATAGGATTGAGATGGTGAAGCCACGCCTTTCCTAATGGGAATGTTCTTTTTTTGCTCTCCCCGCGTCAAATATATAAAATATAAAATTGTATGTTCTTCAAAAGCTTTGGGATTCGATAAGATGTATTCGTGATCTAAAAATATAAACTAGTTGTTTCAGGAAATGTAAATGACTTGCATTTCTGTTGAGACTAGTCAAACGTTCTCAGTCGATAAAAGGCGTAGTCGTGTACTTATTATTGTAAGTATGCATGTATGAATGTATGTATGTATAACTTAAGATTAATCCATTTTCAATAATAGGGGATGGCTTCAGAGAAAAAACCCGGCAAAATTATCATTATTAAATCCTTTTTTTTCTTTAACTTTCAAATATATATATATATATATATATATATATATATATATATATATATATATATATATATATATATATATATATATATATATATATATCATATATATATATATATATATATATATATATATATATATATATATACTGTATAAACATAATATATGTACTGTGTGTGCTTTATGAATAATGAATATTCCTTTCACAACAACACCCTGCAGGGATGTAAACGAAAATCTAAACATTACAGTTACTCAGCCTGGTTATATGTTAAGCTACATTTGCAGTTGATTCTCTCTCTCTCTCTCTCTCTCTCTCTCTCTCTCTCTCTCTCTCTATCCTCCCAAGAAAAGCTTTTTCCGTCGTTCACTTTTCCATTCCCCACCCCTTTCAGGAAGCCAACAAGTAAAAAGCACTTCTGGCATTATTTACTTCTCTCTCTCTCTCTCTCTCTCTCTCTCTCTCTCTCTCTCTCTCTCTCTCTCTCCAGTTTTTGCCCTTGCTCCTTCAAATTTTCTCGTCCCTAAATTCATTTTCCCCCACCTAAATTTCCAACTCCCTTTTCCCAAAAGATCACCGCCCACAACCAACCCCTCCCCCCTACAGCTCCTCCTCCTCCAACTCCTCATCCTCCTCCTCCTCCTCCTCCTCCTCCTTGCGCAAGCCGGCAATGCAAGAAGCGCGACTTGCTAACACTATACTGCTGGCATTCTTGCCTCAGTGTGACTCATTGTCATTTGCACCGACCCGATAAGGTTTGTTCAGAGATTGGTAACCACTATCTTTGAATAATTTTAACTCAACTGTTTTCTCTCACTTTTAAGACTAATCTTCTAATTCAACTGTTTTCTCTCACTTTTAAAACTAATCTTCTAATTCAACTGTTTTCTCTCACTTTTAAAACTAATCTTTGACTTCAACTGTTTTCTCTCACTTTTAAAGCTAATCTTTGAATTCAACTGTTTTCTCTCACTTTTAAAGGTAATCTTTGAATTCAACTATCTCTCACTTTTAAAACTAATCTTTAAATTCAACTGTTTTCTCCCACTTTTAAAGCTAATCTTTGAATTCAACTGTTTTCTCTCACTTTTAAAGCTAATCTTTGAATTCAACTGTTGTCTCTCACCTTTAAAACTAACATTTTAATTCAACTATTTTCCCTCACTTTTAAAATTAATCTTTTAGTTCAGCTATTTCCTCTCACTTCTAAAAATAATCTTTTGATTCAACTGTTTCCTCACTTTTAAAACTTTTAATTCGGCGTTTTCTCCCTTCTGAAAATTTTAATTCAACATTTTTCTCCCACTTTAAAACTAATCTTGGAATTTAGCAGTTTTACCTCACTTGTAAAATTAATCCTTTAACTCAACTGTCTGCTCTCATTTTAAGACTTACATTTCAATTCCACTGTTTTCTCTCACTTTTAAAACTAATATTTTAATTAAACTCTTTTCTCTCACTGTTAACACTAATCTATTAATTCAACTGCTTTCTCTCGCTTTTAAAACTAAACTTTTAAAAATAATAACATCTCTAAAGTCCAACTTCCTCATTCCAACCCACTCACTTTTTGGGACCAATTTGTTTCACCATTTCTCGTCTTCCTCAAAGCAAAATCATCCAGTCGGCTTCTAGTCCGTTTCACCTGTGACTTCCTGCCAATTAAACCCTGCTTCCCCTCTCCCAATCACCTATCGTGCTTGATAATCGAGGGCGCAAAAGTAATTTTTGGTTTTATTTTATTGGTTTTTTTTATTCCTTCTATATAGATTTTTTTTTTTATTTGTTTCAATGTCGGTCAATTTCTGAAGCATTCCGTGGAACCGTTAAATTTGCCACTCAAATTTCTTTTATGGAAACTGCTACAATTTTAAACACTTTTTTTATCCTAATCTGTCATTAATTTTCTTACTCCTTTCGCAAGATTTCCTTCTTCTTCGTTACACTTCTATAGCAAATTCATCGACGACCTCCTCCTTCCCTTTACCCATCTGCTTCCATGCCCAAAAGCCCCTTAAACCCAACCCTCTCTATGGCCGACCCCCCTTTTTTTACGGGGGACGAGGATGCATTTTTGGCCTAATTTATTCTATCGATTTTCCCACTCCTTCCGCAAAGTCCTTTTCTTTTTTTTTTTTTTTTTACCCTCACGCCTTTCCACTGCATTCCAACTGCGACTTCCCTTTCCCTCCTGCCCTTCCTCTCCTTCCTCTTCCTTTTCCCACCTTCCCCCTTCAACTCCACCCCAACCCCCTTCAAAACCCCCTCCCTCCTTTTATGTGAGCCGAGGATGCAAAAGCACTTTTTGGCCTAATTTATTTTATCGGTTTCTGCGGGCCCCCGAAAATCCCTAACAGCAGAAGGGAAAATCCTTCCAGCAGCAGCAGCAGGAAGGGCGCTGGACTGAAGGAGTCTCCCGGAAAAAGCAGCAGCAGGAGGGGGAGGGAGGGAGGGGGGAGGAAGGAAGGAAGGAAGGCAAGGGCGCAGCGCCCCCGATTTCTAGGGTTGAGATACTTTTGACACAATCGGGCAATAAACATCCTTCTTATCGCACGTAATATGCTGCACGTCATAAACGAGAGAGAGAGAGAGAGAGAGAGAGAGAGAGAGAGGTGGATGAACTTGTAGTTGGCCGTTTGTGAACTTGTATAAGGAAATGACTTTCACGGAGCTGCAACTCTCTTACTGTGTATGGGTCTTGCAAAATTTACGCAGGAAGGAGAGAGAGAGAGAGAGAGAGAGAGAGAGAGAGAGAGAGAGAGAGAGAGAGAGAGAGAGAGAGAGAGAAGGGGGGCGTTGAACTCTACTTGGCCGTTTGTGAACTTGTAAAAGGAAATGACTTTTAGCAAGCTACAACTCCTTAGCCACTTACATAGGCCATGAAAATAAAATTACGCACAAAAGAGAGAGAAAGAGAGAGAGAGATTATGGGATTCAAGTCTAGTTCACTTTGAGAACTACAGCGACGATAGACCTCATAGTGGGTTGCAATTACTTTTCATTTTATTGTTTTTGACAAAAAATTATAGGAAATGAGAGAGAGAGAGAGAGAGAGAGAGAGAGAGAGAGAGAGAGAGAGAGAGAGAGAGAGAGAGAGAGAGAGAGAGAGAGAGAGAGAGAGAGAGTCGGATAACCTGCGTTGACATTTGAATTGAAAATTTAATGAATTTGAGAAAATCCTAACATAAAAAAATACGTAAGATAAAAAATAAAATAAAAAATAAGTAAAATCAATACAAAAATATAAAAAAAAATAAAAACCCAACTTTCACGTAACGATGCCAATCCACTCCGTTTGGTTTTCTAAACTTGAAAGAGAAAAAAGGAAATCGCCCTGTGATTCCCAGATTACAGAAGTTTCTCCCATTTGCCGAAAGCAAAAATAAAAATAAATTATTTTCTTCGCTTCTTGCCTCCAACATTCCCGGCAACTTCGCTAGAAAATTGAGAAAGTCACCTAAAAAAACGTAAAATGAGAGAGGTTTAACGGAGCCTTAACAAGAACCCTTTCTCTCTCTTTCTCTCTCACTTTTATAGGGTATTCTTGAAACACATTTGAAAACCCCGAAATGTTGACATTCAACAGAACAGTCAGAGTCTCTCTCTCTCTCTCTCTCTTTCGTAATCCCGAAATATTTGCATAACTTAGATGGTACTGACATTAACTATTCTCTCTCTCTCTCTCTCTCTCTCACTTATCCCGTATTCTTGAAACACATCTGAAAACCGTGAAATGCTGACATTCAACAGAACTCTCTCTCTCTCTCTCTCTTGCGTAATCCTGAAACACTTGCAAAATCTGGATGGTACAGACATTTAAATCCTGAAACACTTCTCAAAATCTGGATCTACTCTCATTTCTCTCTCTCTCTCTCTCTCTATTGCGTACTCTTGAAACATTGCGTATTCTTGGAGCACATTTGCAAAACTTGGAATGGCAATGACATTTAACAATTCTCTCTCTCTCTCTCTCTCTCTCTCTCTCTCTCTCTCTCTTGCGTACTATTGAAACACTGCGTATTCTTGAAGCACATTTGCAAAACTTGGGATGGTACTGACATTTAACAAACCTCTCTCTCTCTCTTTATTGCGTATTCTTGAAACACATTTAAGAATCTTGGAATGTCACTAACATTTAACAGTATTCTCTCTCTCTCTCTCTCTCTCTCTCTCTCTCTCTCTCTCTCTCTCCTTCCTCAAAACAAGCATAAAAACAATCGCACGGCCTCGAGTTTATGGCGAAGTCTGGCGCAGGTGAAATCCTCCCAAACAGGCGCTTAGGATTAATGGCGTCATTCGACCCAATGCACTTTACGAGCACATATTGGCCATAAAGTAAAAATTTCAATAAGCGCTGCATAAAGCGTATTCATAAAGTCGTGTGACGGGGATTCGCTGTCAAAATCTTCCGGGATAAGGGTCGGGTCTGGTGGCGTAAATGCAAGAGTAGGTCGCTGAACCAGTTCACAGAATGAATAGGTAATTAGATTAACAAGTAAAACACACGCAGGAGTGCATGATAAGCTCCATTATATATATATATATATATATATATATATATATATATATATATATATATATATATATATATATATATGTGTGTGTGTGTGTGTGTGTGTAATATAATATGTATGAATTTTTATCACATCACCGTGATTCATATACAAGCGTTAAACTACAAACGGCCTTTAATATCCAATTCGCTCTGCCTCGGAAATAATATATTATATATATAAACTTGACATTATTAAGCATATCTGTGGGTTTTGTTTATCAATCTAATCACTTACTCACTTTTTAGACTATATAGATAGATAGATATATAGATAGATGGACAGATAGACGTACACCGTATACATATACACACAGACAGATAGATATACACGCATACATACAGGTCACTTTCACCGATATATATGTATTTCTGATATCCGCAAAGACCTCTTAACTTCACACTTTTTTCACGCTTTTTTGGATACGCTAATCACTACAAGCCTTGGATGCGAGTGGAAAGTAAACGAAGAAACCTTTACGCCTTCCGCGGGAATGGAACCCACCAGCCTGAATAGTGTGAGGTTAAGTTGGCTACCAAATTACGTACCACACATACATACATACATAAGGTAAACCGTATGTATACGATCCTTCCACCTGTATACTTTTGGGATCTGCTTCTTTATATATGTATAATTTTCCTGAAATTAAATCCCCTATGCATTATCGCGGCAGAGTTACACACACACACACACACACACTCTTGGATCATGTAGCACGTAGTATGAATCACTGCTATTCAAAGGTTTAAATGACCTTCACGAATGCTTCCAATTCTATACCTCTAAATTAAACTGCTTACAAATATGAATCATCTTCAAGGATGCTTCCAATTCTATAAATCTAAATTAAACTGTTTACACGTATGAATCATCTTCAAGGATGCTTCCAATTCTATACATCTGAATTCAACTGTTTACAAGTATGAATCACCTTCAAGGATGCTTCCAATCTTTAGATCTAAATTAAACTGTTTACAATTTACGAATCATATTCGTGTTTCAATTCTAAACATCTAAATTAAACTGTTTTATGAATCATCTTCAAGGATGCTTCAATTCTATACATCTAAATTAAACTGTTTACAAGTTGAATCATCTTCGAAATGCTTCCGATTCCAAGATCTAAATTAAACTGTTTAGAAGATGAATCATCTTCAAGGAAACTTCCAATTCTATACATTTGAATTCAACTGTTTACAAGTATGAATCATCTTCAAGGATGCTTCCAATTCTATACATTTGAATTCAACTGTTTACAAGTATGAATCATCTTCAAGGATGCTTCCAATCCCATACCTCTAAATCAAAGATTGTTCCTCAGATAATTTTTTCATTATTATGTCATCCAATTTCGTAACCATTCGTGTTTCAGAGACAGGCCTTTCTGTGCAAAATTTCCTTCAGAGACACGTCTCATTAAGAAAGAGAGAGCAAATTTAGATCCCAAGATGCATATACTTAACTTTCCCGAGAAGACGCAATCAACTTGCTTGAAAACAAACGTGTCCTTGAATTAACTCAATCTAACTGCGATATACATATATATACTTTTGGGCAAGTCTCGTTACCTTCGTATTCAGGTGACATCGTCTTAAACTGCAATGAGCTGTTTTCATATAAGCTGAACTGTATAATTTTTTCATTCTTCATGTATATACCATTTTTGCTTAATTATGCACAATAAAGCAGGCCTTTATAAAGTGTTTGTAGAGAGAGAGAGAGAGAGAGAGAGAGTAGAGAGAGAGATATATATATATATATATATATACGTATATATATATATATAATATATATATATATACACACACACTACATTCAACCATACATATATTTGTCATATTGTTATTTAATTCCTTTATTTCTCTTTTTTTAATTACTTCGACCCTAACTTCGTCTCGCGAATGGAAATTCTCTCTTGAATCCAATAAACGCTGACCTTCCAGTAGCCTCTCTCTCTCTCTCTCTCTCTCTCTCTCTCTCTCTCTCTCTCTCTCTCTCTCTCTCTCTCTCTCTCTCTCTCTCTCCTTCGCTTTTCTTTTGAATTCATAGCCTTCCCACCACCTCATTCCCTTTATGAATACCTAGACCTTATAACCATTTCTCTCTCTCTCTCTCTCTCTCTCTCTCTCTCTCTCTCTCTCTCTCTCACATGAACCCATATTTTTGAAACTACAGTCTCTCTCTCTCTCTCTCTCTCTCTCTCTCTCTCTCTCTCTCTCTGCATACATGCATTTGAAACCATAGCATCTACTCTCTCTCTCTCTCTCTCTCTCTCTCTCTCTCTCTCTCTCTCACACACATACGCATCCATGCTTTTGAAGCCATGCACTTTATCACGGTCTACACCTCATTTTTTTTCGCTTTCTCTCTCACCACTATCACATCATCATCATCATCACTTCACATCATCATCATCATCATTTATCACTTCTCCAACAGCTCCCTCTCCTCGAACCTTCACGATTATCCCTCTTCTTCTTACTACCGGCATATCTCTCTCCTCTTTCTTGCCCCTTCAGCTTCTATCAAATTCCGCCCCTTTCCTTTCAGTTTTGCTTCCCTTATCAGCTGCTGGTTTCCTTGTTGTTCTTACGAGACGAGTTCCTTTACTCGTCTGAGTTTTCTTTTTTTTATTTTCTCTAAAAGAAAACTACTGTGGCGGCTTTGTCTGTCCGTCCGTACTTTTTCTGTCCGCCCTCAGATCTTAAAAACTTCCAACGCTAGGGGGCTGCAAATTGGTATGTTGATCATCCACCCCCAATCATCAAACATACCAAATTGCGGCCCTCTAGCCTCAGTAGTTTTATTTTATTTAAGGTTAAAGTTAGCCATAATCGTGCGTCTGGCAACGGTATAGGCCAGGCCACCACCGGGCCGTGGTTAAGGTTTCATGGGCTACGGTTCACACAGAATTATACCGTGACCACCGAAAGATAGATCTATTTTCGGTGGCCTTGATTACCCGATGTAGCGGATGCACAGAAAACTCGATTGTGCCAGACTTCGGCGCATTTTTTAACTTGTTTTCTATTTTCTTTAATTTTGTTTCAGTTCTGGTCGGTGTTAATTATATATCTACACTGACATTTAGGGTAACTGGCAACTGTCTATTTCGAAAAGGAATGACAATACGACTGCGTCTTATTCCCGAGCTCAATGCTGTTTATGCATGACCCCTAAAGTCTCTGACAAATTTTAGTTGCGCCGCAAGTCTAAAAATGAAAATGATTCCATCAGTCAACAGACTATACATGCCAATATACCATGTTAATTCCTATTCACTGGAGGGGAAAATGATTTTTAATCAAGCGATGCCAGAGTGATGACGCAATCAATCGACCAGCGGGGGAGGAGGGGGGACAAACACGGACTTTTTCTCTCAAAACTTCGAGTTATGAAAGAGCAATGTTTCATGTCTGTGACAACGAGACGGGTTAAAGAGACAATCTCATTCGGACCTCAGGAAGGAGATACAGAAATTCGAGATTTAAAATAAAACTTTACCATAAAAATAATAACAAAAGACCAAGCCTGGAACGTTGGAAATGAGAAGAAGAATAATTACAAAAATGAAAACATATTACAACTAATAACTATAAAAATAATAACTATAACATTAAAACAATTATAGTGAAAAACAAATCTACGACAAAAATAATACCAAAAGACTAGACCTCCAACGTTGAAAATAATAATAATAATAATGATAATATTAATACATACAACAATGGCAGCTGCATTCATAATACAACTAATAACTATAAAAAGAAGAACTATAACATTAAAACAACTCTAGACAATAACATAAGACTGTATGCCAGCTACGTTGCAAAGAGAATAATAATAATAATTACAATAATGACAACTGCATTCACATTAAACTAATTACTATAAAAAAACAACTATAACATTAAAACAACTATAGTAATAATTCTATTACTCTTCCATCCTAACTTGATAGCGTGCTTGAATCTGATTTGTTAACGAGACAGTGTGTCAACATCTAAGAGTTTAAAGAAGAACTATCAGAGAACTACGTCTGGAGGAAGCTTTAACTGACGACAGAGAGAGAGAGAGAGAGAGAGAGAGAGAGAGAGAGAGAGAGAGAGAGAGAGGATACACCTCCTCTAAGACGAGCAACTTAAGAATGGGCTTGGTAGTTTCCATGTCGACAATTAGTCAAGTAATTATCGATTACCACTAAGAGTTATTCATGTCGACGAGGTGTCAATCACTTTTGATCAAAATCAGTACATCCATTCTCAAGAGAGAGAGAGAGAGAGAGAGAAAGAGAGAACCTCTCCATTTCCTTTAAATAAGTAAAACGACAATCACTTAAATACAACGGAATATTCTAATGAAACTCAATATTTACGAAATTATTTCACAGCGTGATGCTTTGTATTTTACCATTACCCTTATAAAATACACTCAATAAAAAAGGTAAATGAACACTTCAAATATAAAATTAGTTACTAAAGACAAAACTGTAAATGACTATGTATCAACTGTGATTTCGAAGGTATATGAATATTTCATATATAAACGAAATCATTTGCATAATATCAAATCTGTAAATGACTAAGTATTAAGAGTGATCTCAAATGTATTTGTAAACTCAGCATACGAGACAAAAAAAAAAAAAAAAAAACACGGTTGAATTTCAAGTCACAGAATTTTAGGATTTAATATTCAGCCGAAATCCTGTATTTGCATGAGGAGCGTCAGATTATACAAGCATGATGTAATTCTGTAACGTCTGGTATATTGTTGTAAATTATGATTAAGGCTTGCTCAAACGATATGAATGTTTAACAGTTAAATGAGAACTACACCAGTGATAAAAAATACGATCTGAGTTCATATCTTGTATGAATGTATACGTAAACAGTAATATATATATATATATATATATATATATATATATATATATATATATATGTATATATATATATATATATATATATATACATATATATAAGATATATATATATATATATATATATATATATATATATATAAAATGAATATATATAATAATATATATATATACATATACATATATATATATTTAATAAATTCATCCAGTTTATCAGCCTCTCACACTTTAAAGAACAAAACATTTATTGCTACTTCTACTACTCCTTATACTATTCTTAATAATAATAATAATAATAATAATAATAATAATAATAATAATAATAATAATAATAATAATAATAATAATAATAACAGCACACTTCCTAAGACACACCATTCCCCTTTGCCCCAGGGCGATTAAGATGCAACTCTGCATAATGAGAGAGAGAGAGAGAGAGAGAGAGAGAGAGAGAGAGAGAGAGAGAGAGAGACGCATCTCCCCAACGGAGGAATCGCTGACGCTCTCTACTCGGCCGCGTCACTCACATTATATCTCGGAATACTATATATCATTCCGGGGTGCCAAATCCACATTTTCCCCTGACAGGCCACCTCAAGTAACGTGCCAGGATTAGCTTCTAATCCTCCACTGAATCTCTGAAGCGGCTTGAGTGAATGGCATGAATTATGGACTGGAATGACGTCTAAAGGGTGAGATCCAGTTCCCGCGAAGTGAATAAGTTTGGCTGAATTCACGAATTATAAGGGTTTGGTTAGATTCACTGATTATAAAAGTTCGGTTAAATTCACGAATTAAAAGAGTTTGGTTAAACTCATGAATTAAAGAGTTTGGTTAAATTCACGAATTAAAAGATTTGGTTAAATTCACGAATTATAAGAGTTCGGTTAAATTTACGAATTAAAAGAGTTTGGTTAAATTCACGAATTATAAGAGCTCGGTTAAATTCACGAATTATAAAATTTGGTTAAATTCACGAATTAAAAGTTTGTTAAATTCACGAATTATAAGAGTTCTGTTAAATTCACGAATTATAAGAGTTTGATTAAATTCACGAATTATAAGAGTTCGGTTATATTCATGAATTATAAGAGTGGTTAAATTCACGAATTATAAGATTTCGGTTAAATTCGCGAGTTATAAGGGTTTGGTTACATTCACGAATTATAAGTGCGGTTAAATTGACGAATTATAAGTTTGGTTAAATTCACGAATTATAAGAGTTCGGTTAAATTCACGAATTATAAGAGTTTGGTTAAATTCACGATTTATAAAAGTTCGGTTAAATTCACGGATGATAAGAGTTCGGTTAAATTAACGAATTATAAGTGTGGTTAAATTCACGAATTATAAGAATTTTGTTAAATTCACGAATTATAAGAGTTTGGTTAAATTCATGAATTATAAGAGTGTGGTTAAATGCGTGATGTGGGAGTTGAGAGTATTTGGTAATGCTGCTGGGGTCTAGTGCAAGTGATGAATATTTTCAGAAAATATCCCGACTAGGTAATGAGTTTTCATAGTATTCCTTAAAAGAAACGAAAAATATGTTACCAAATTATTATGGACAATATTAAAATTACTTTACCAGTTATATTTCAGCGGTTAAAATGACTCTAACAAACATACTTGAATGACTATAAAAATTACTCCCAATCGTACTTTTACAAATATTAAAATGACTCTACCAATCATACTCCAGATATTAAAAGGAATCTATCAATCTTACTTCAAATATTAAAATGACTACCAATCGTACTTCAAATATCAAAATGACTCTACCTATCTTACTTCAAATACTAAAATGACTCTACCTATCTTACTTTAAACATTAAAATGACTCTACCATTCATACTTCAAATATTAAAATGACAACCAATCGTACTTCAAATATCAAAATGGCTCTACCAATCTTACTTTAAATATTAAAATGACTACCAATTTTACTTTAAATATTAAAATGACTCTAATAATCTTACTTCAAATATTAAAATGAGTACGAACTGTACTTCAAATATCAAAATGACTACGAATTGTACTTCAAATATCAAAATGGCTCTACCAATCTTACTTCAAATATTAAAATGACTCCCAATTATGCTTGAATGATTTCTAAATCTTAATCACTAAAACAATTTTAATATTACCCTCATCTTGACTAAATCAGCACTTTACTTCATTCATATATTAGAAAACACAATATATAAAGCAACAATGCAATAATGATTACAAAAACAACGTTATTCCGACTAATCTTCTCTTCCCCAGGGAACAAAACAAACCAATTCTTTCGGCCATACTGTGATACAAGATGATATAAACTTCTAGCGTCGCATCTCGGGCCAGAGTTTCATTATGTAAATTCTCTCTCTCTCTCTCTCTCTCTCTCTCTCTCTCTCTTTTACGACTCCCCAAGCATGCCCATAACGGTGGCGCCCGCCCCTTTCCACTCAAACCCAAGGACATGAGCAAAGGATTCTCCGTCCTTCCTTCCATGTGCCTTCTCTGTGCCGAAAGGATGTCAAGGACTCCTCGTCTAGGATTCAGCAGATTGCTGTGAAAATACTGCTCTCGTTTTATCATGTTAGGCTTAAGGAGCCACGTTGATCCAGCTGGTTAAAAAGGAGTACTTATCTATTAGAATAATCACCACACAACCACAAATTAGGTTTAGAAATATTGAGAAGTTTAGGAAACGCTTTATATCTTTCAGGCTACTGAAATTGATCGGGACTACGTGCGCTTATGTTAAGCATATAATTGCTTTAAAATTATAACATCGGCTGTATTTAATAAAAAAACACAAACACAATCGCAATGGATTATCTATAATAATAAAATCCGAGTGAGTCTTTCTTGTTTGTCCGCCCAGGGCGGCGGCGTGGTAGGTAGGGGATCGGGAAGGTAGGGGAGACATAACACATCCACCCTCCTCCTGCAAACCTGTTTGTCCAACCCGGGTGGGGCGGGGTAGATAGGGGATCGTGAAGGTAGGGAAGACATGACACATCCACCCTCCTCCTGCAAACCTGTTTGTCCGCCCCGGGTGGAGCGGGGTAAGTAGGGGACCGGGAGGGTAGGGGAGACATGACGGGCAGCGCCGGGTTCCAGCGCAGCGTATCCCTCGCCATCAAGCTCGTTAATAATAGAATAATCTAAAAATTGATCGGGACTACCATTAATACTAATAGCCTTTTCTGCCTGTACTTAAGTATGTACTCGAAGAAAATAAAAAATTAAAAAAATGATCCGACACTATGTTAAGGAATGTTAAAACTACAGAACGAAAGTAAAACAATAACTGTAACTCACACACACACACGTGTTATAAAGGGGCGAAAGGAGGTTAAATTTCACATGTATGAATGTAAATGAAATTGCAGTTCAGTTCTAAGACTTCCCGAAGCCTTAGAAGCGATATATGGTAGACGCAACGGGGTTACGGCGACGTAACCCATTCCTGGCACTAGTGTGTGTGTGTATATATATATATATATATATATATATATATATATATATATATATATATATATATATATATATATATATATATATATATATATATATATATATATACTATATATATATATGTATACATATATGTTACATATATACATATATATATATATAGGCCTACACATATTTGTTAGAGGGAAGCCAAGACTGAAGTATTATGATTATTATTATTATTATTATTATTATTATTATTATTATTATTATTAATATTATTATTATTATTATTATTATTATTATTGTTGTTGTTATTATTATTATTGGTGAATAAATCCACAATGATACCAGTGTAAATATATTTTAAAAATATATCTAAAACTAGAGAATCGAAAGATCTCGTTTTATATATATTTTTAATATATACTTCCAAGACATCATTGTAGTTTTCTTCACCATTTTTGTGACTCGTACGATTATGAGGTTTCCATTAATTAATTATTATTATTATTATTATTATTATTATTATTATTATTATTATTAAACTGAAAATGAGAACATATGAATATTATAACACTTATGAAAGTATGAAATATATTTAAAAATATCCAAAATAATGTATGCAAACTCATAAAAAGCCATGGAGGTATATAAAGCAAACCAACAAAGCTTTTTAGAGTTTTTTAGAGTACATTAAGCCTTGAGGCCCCTCGTAAATATAAAGGCAACAGCATAATGTAAGCTGCTAAAGGGAAAAAATAGAAACACAATGAAGAGAATATTAAGAGACAGGCACCGGTAAATAAATGAATGCACAAAAAATTCAGATAAATTCAACACTCGCCTGATGACTCAAGCCATTCTCTCATTATAATTACAAAATGTTTAGAATTTTTGTGAAACGAGAACCCTTAATATTACCTTAATTTTTAGGCTTGGAATAATACCTGTATCAATACTACCGTTATAGAAACTATTAGAACACCAGTTAAGCTCCTCCAACTAAAAAGATCTTAATATAAAATAAAGCCAACGCATCACTTTCAATTCCTGATGTTAAGTAAATGCAGTAATAGCCTATATAAAATCTTAGCATAAAATCAACCTATGTCTTCTAAATATAAAATCTATGCATAAAATCAACCTACCTCCTCTAAATATAAAATCTTAGCATAAGATCAACCTATCTCTTCTAAATATAAAATCTTAGTATAAAATCAACCTGTCTCTTCTAAATATAAAATCTGTGCATAAAATCAACCTATCTCTGGCAACCACAAAATTTTAACATAAAATGAACTTATCTCTTCTATAAAATCTTATACACTATATGATCACCTAACTCTCTTCGCTATCAAGTGCTAACATATCCTACCTTAAGTCATCACAAAATCTTAGGAATAATTACGTAACGCTTTTCATCGTGACATCCTGATATAAAATCGACCTTTCTCTAATCACATGAAAGACTTGAAACCTAACATAAACCCGCCTTCTTCTTGTTCATTTGAACGTGGCCATACAGCCCAGAAGACAACGGCTGATGTATGTGTGTGGTGTATGTGTGTTGAAGGGGGGGGGGTGTCAATAAGAACAACAAGGGGAGGGGTAGCGGGGAGGGGGTGGAAGGGCTATAAGAACGACAGCATCCTCACTGGATGGAAGAAATAGAGCAACGTAAGGGAAGGCGAGTTATGTCACAGACAGACTTACAAGGTTGGTGGTTAAAGCCACATAACAGTTGACACCGCAGTAAGCTGCGTTCAGCTGACGCGAGAGAAATGTATTATTCCTCAATTTACATCTCACTCCTTGTCTAATACTGTGTCTCACCGGTGAGACTTCCCTGTGCTAATTATTCGTATATTGGCATCCTAATTAACACGTCTCCCTCTCCCTGGAACATATCAGTTATTCAATAAACATGGGATCACACTGTACTATTTACAAAGAAAATGATCACAACTGAATTTACACATCACTCTCAAATATGTACAAATGAGGTGTCAGTGTATTATTCACTTATCAGATGACACACCTCACTATATCATTTACTATATCAACTGTAGTTATATATTTGAATATATATATATATATATATATATATATATATATATATATATAATATATATATATATATATATATAATATATATACTTATGTATATATATATATATGTATGTATATATATATATATATATATATATATATATATATATATATATATATATTACAGCTACACATTTAACTTGAATATGGGTTCTAATGTCTTTTAAATTTATATCATAGCCAAAAACATTGAAAAGACCTTTTTCTTTATAAGAAACTTCCCTTCCTACACATGCACATACTGTACACAGGACACACACACACACACACAGGAAAGCCTTCTCCACCCCACAAACAAAAATACAGGACACTTCCCTCTTCGCACACAACCACGAGAAAACTTAATGAATCCCGCCAACCACTGCCTTACCATCAAAAAAGTTTAATGAAGATATTTTAGGGATGAACAAGATTACGCAACATTCCTCACTCTCAAGAGTAATGCGGTTGTGACGGCGTTGTCGGGATACGCTTTTTCATAAAAGAAAAAAAAAAAGAGATTAAGGAAAATAAATACTGTCCTCTCTCTCTCTCTCTCTCTTTCAAAGACTCGTGGCGGTGCCATGTCATGGTTGGGAAACTTGTACGAGTATGAGACTTCATAAACAAAAAACAAAAGAAAATAAATTTTTGTGCTTCTTTCGTTTTTGACGCATCATATTGCGTGTCAATAATTTGCACATCAATACCGCGTTAAAAAATTATTATACACCCTTTAAAATATGAATTTTATATATATATATATATATATATATATATATATATATAATATATATAGTCCTGTTAATGTAAGTGTGATTCCAAACGATCAGTAATTTTGTGTAATTTTTAGCACTGCGCCAAATTCATATTGGAAAGGGTGTGTAATAAAGTTTTTTACGCGTATTGATGTGCAAACTATTGACACGCAATGTGTTAATGTGTGTGTGTATGTATATGTATATGTATATATATATATATATATATATATATTATATATATATATATATATATATATATATATACATATATATATACATATGTATATATCTATATATTCACCAAGCACTCATATCAAGGGGTTGCAAGCCCCAGGTCCTGAATCATGGATGTAAAAGAAGCTCAATGCCGGAAGCGTCTGGAATTTCTTAGGACAAATAACAATAAGTAAATTCCTCAAAATTTCTCGTTAAAAAAAAAAGGCTTGCAACAAAAGGAGGAAATGAGTCACACAAATACGCAAACATGTATTTATTGGAAACTTTTAAATATATACATGTTTATAAAAAAATTCTCTGAACCATCTTAAGCCAAGTAACACATTCCGAACCTGTATCTACTCGCAGAAAATGTAAACTGGAAAACCTTCGTTTGATCAACACACGCCTCAAAACATCCTAAAATCCCTTCCACCCTGGAGTCAAGTCACGGAGGAATCTCGTTAAAAAACGAGCTCAGATTCGTTAATCCAATAAAGGATCTGAGAGAGATGTGCTCTCTACCAAACAATTGGTCTACGAATGAAGAGGGCTGTTTAACCCACCCTTCGACAAAACTTCAAACAGGTTTTGTTAGACAAACAAAGCTTCTCAGAGAGAGGTGCTCTAAACTTTGAGGCTTCATTCTTAGAGCCTTTGTTTTTATGGCAAAAAACAAAGGCTCTAAGAACGAAGAGGGCTGTTTAAACCACCCTTCGACAAAACTTCAAACAGCTTTTGTTAGACAAACAAAAAAGCTTCTTAGAATGAGGTGCTCTAAACTAAGAGGCTTCGTTCTTAGAGCCTTTGTTTTTATGACTAAAAACAAATGCTCTAAAAACGAAGAGGGCTGTTTAAACCACCCTTTGACAAATCTTCAAACAGGTTTTGTTAGACAAACAGAGCTTCTAAGAGTGAGGTACCCTCTAACCAACCAACGTCCCACAAACGAAGAGAGAGAGAGAGAGAGAGAGAGAGAGAGAGAGAGCCGTAGGAGAAGTGAGCTCTATAAACCAAGGTCTAAACCACCGTCATCCACTTAAGAGTCGAGTTACGACGAAGTCTCGTCATCCGTCAAGACAAACGAAAGACCACCTACAGAGTAATAGCAATCTACATAGAATACTGAATTTAAGGCAAAGGCCAAGCGCTGGAACCTATAAGGTCATTCAGCACTGAAACGGAAATTGACGGGAAGAAGGTTTTGAAGGTGTAAAGGAGGAAAACCTCAAAGCAGTTGCACTATGAATCAATTGTTAGGAGAGGGTTGAGGAAAGGAAGATGGAAGAAGGAGAATGTAAACCGAGGTACAGTAAAAGGTATGAAAGGGATTGCAGCTAGGGGCCGAAGGGACGCTGCAGAGAACCTTAAGTGATGCCTACATGAGGTGAACTGACAGCACTACCCACCCATCCTCCAATGGGGAGCACTCTATATAAAACACCGGCCGAACGCCCACGTCTATAATACAGAGGCAGAGTCACGCCTCTAACATCAGTATGCAAGGGCTGGTGTGCGAGTAAAGGCTCAGGGCAAACAGGGCGTGAAATTTCATTCTCTGTCGATGTCAACTGCATTTACAAATTTGGCTTCTGAATCGCACTCCGCCGTCGCCCGTCGCTGCCTCTGCTGCTATTCTGGGTTTGAGCGCAATAGTGCAACTGCAAACGTTTGCCTGGCTGGCAATGTTCGTGGTGTACTCTCGTTTTGTAACATACGAGGAAAATATTTTTTTTCTCGTATGTTACCTCATATTTTTAAAAAGTCAATGCCAGTGTTTACTGGCTTTTGATGAACAAGATGGAAAAAGAAAAACGTTCTGTACAGATCATTAGAAAAACTTTAAGTGAATTTCGTATCAAAAACTGTAGATGAATTTCGTATAACAGTTTAATATAATCGAGGGTTTATTTCTCGCACGAAAAGGAAAATAAATAAAAAAATAAATAAATAAATATCCTATAATACAAACACTTTCGCTATTTTTTTACATTTTTCCTCCATTACGATATCGGCAAAAATTTTGAAAAACTTTCCAAAGGTCTGACATTCAAAAGCATATATCCATTACAAATAAAATAACCTGAAATAAACAAGCATCAAATCAATCAGGAAGACAACAAACGAAACCAACGCAAAAAGAACCACCAAACCAACGACAACGGCAAACAAACCAGCAAAGGCAAATGAAAGCCAACGTGGAGGCAAATTGTCTAGCAAGTGGCAGACTGTCGTGGTAGCTGGAGAGAGAGAGAGAGAGAGAGAGAGAGAGAGAGAGAGAGAGAGAGAGAGAGAGAGAGAGAGAGAGAGAGAGAGGAGGGTGCGGAGAAGTGTGTGAGAGAGAGAGAGAGAGAGAGAGAGAGAGAGAGAGAGAGAGAGAGAGAGAGAGAGAGAGAGAACGACCAAAGCCGTGGGTCGAGTTAGCAGCCATAGAACTGGCACCGATGCCAGAATCAGAAGGCTGGTGTCCTACTATCTTTTCGTAGATGAAGAAGAGAGGTTCTCTTTGCTTGTTTGTAAACAAATACAACTCGAGGACGGCGTGAAGAAGAGTCACTGTCAAGTGTAAATGTTTTTAACAAGTCAATGAATCGCTTTATTTGAAACAGGTTCGTATACATGACAATATTGCAAAACAAATAACACAGATGCATATTCCTTTCAATACAATTGTTTCGCATCGATAGCTGTGATGTAAAGTTCAGTATTAACAACGACAAAATTATCATTATAATTCGCCCATATTAATTTTGAAAGTACAAGGGAGCTTAGCCAGCGAGAGAGGTATAAAGGTTGCATCAGAGCATATCATCATTCACAAAGTGGTAATTCTCAAGATATAAACTTAAACCAAGACTCAACACGAAGGACGAATTACAAAATGATACTCATTCTATAAAATTAATTAAAAACATAAATTCCAAAAATGAATTATAATATCATTAGGATAATTCCCAAAACAGTATAAACTCCAATAAGAAAGTACATCAAACCAATAATAATAACAGAAAAGGTATTCGGTGGCATCACTCTTTTCACCATGAAATTACTCATTATATTCATATACTATACTGATTTTCATGACATTGACATGAAATGTGAAAATTAAAACTTTTTATATAAGAAGTTAAACAGAAACGTCAAAGCCTAACAAAACTTAGGAATTACACAGTAATACTAGTTCCCATTACTGTCAAAGAAACGGAGGAAGAACAATTACGCCTGACGAGTCACCCCTTTAAAAATTGTGGGCGTTTCGTTTTCTTTATTTAAAAAATACTCGTTTTCTCCTCCAAATATAAGATAAACTCTTATAAAAGAACTATGCACATGATCGACGAAACAAAATGAACATATTTGGCACTTATAGAGAGAGAGAGAGAGAGAGAGAGAGAGAGAGAGAGAGAGAGAGAGAGAGAGAGAGAGAGAGAGAGAGAGAGACACGTCTAGACAAACTTGAAGAGAAAATTGTAAGATCAATGAATTTCATATACGGAGCTAAGCGCGCAAAATGCAAGAGGAGGCGGAGAGATAGGAAGAGAGTCTGAGGTTATAAACCCCTAAGATGGAAGGAGCCGGGAGAGGTTGCTGGAGGTTGGGGGAAGGGGATTCAGGGGATTGAAAAAAAGCGTTATAAGAGGTTCAGATAGCAGAATGGGGTGACAGATGGGAGTTGGTGGAAGAGGTTGCAAGATGCTGGCGACAGGGAACAAGAGGTTAGCACCGTTAGCTGTTAAGGTTGGGGAGGGCTGGGGAGGTTCAGGGTAGTCAGCGAGATAAGAAGTTGAGGCTGGGGAGAAAGGTTGGTATGAGGTTACGGGATAATGAGCTTGGAACAGGAGCTCTTACGCTCTTACGTGTGAGGTTTAGGGCAGAAGTAGAGGTTCTTACGTGTGAGGTTTAGGACAGCAATAGAGGCTCTTATGAGAGGAGTGAGGTTTAGGGACGTATTTAACCTTACAGTTATCGAGGAAGTTAAGACAAGGACTGAAGGATGAGTAAAAGAGGTTGAGAAAGGATGAAGATACGAGTTAAGAGTACGGTTACGAGTCTGGAAAAACATTTAACAGACCATTCGGAGACGCAAGGCTACACAGGGACGGAATGGCTTTATTTCGTTCTCTCTCCCCAGACGAAATCGCTATTCCGCAGTGCTTTGCTCCTTCCACGATTAATGAGCCGAGATGTGGGGCATTAAATTTGTCTTGGCGTCGTACATAATTTTCTGTGATGATCTGAAGCTTTTCTGTTATTTCTTCGGATTTTTTTTTTTTTTTACTTTTACAAATTTGGAGATTTTTGTTGAATCTGAGAGCTTTTCATTTTATTTCTTTTAAGTGGCGTTGCTCCTGAGGTAATCGAATATTTTCTTTGCACTTTTTCCGGATTATTCAGTTTAATCAAAACTCTTTACTTCTACTTGAGTTTTCTTAATAATTGCGAGAAAACTACAAAATTAAAAAATGCTAAGCTTTCGAACAAAATTAACGATAGAGAGAGAGAGAGAGAGAGAGAGAGAGAGAGAGAGAGAGAGAGAGAGAGAGAGAGAGAGAGAGAGAGGCAGGCAGGCTTGCAATAAGGTTATCAACAATAAAAAGTCCCAAATGACCGCATTTCCACAATTATCTGTGGAAGAAAAAATCACTCGACATTTTTCTCCCCACTGAATGCAGACCGCAGCAGAGAGAGAGAGAGAGAGAGAGAGAGAGAGAGAGAGAGAGAGAGAGAGAGAGAGAGAGAAGGTCAACGACCTCTTGCGCTGGATCGCTGGCCTGTCACGAATCACTGACCTTTTGGCGCTTATACGTATCTCACTTAACAATTATTTTTCTACAGAATGAGTCATTTTTCCTAACAATTATTTTTCTACCGGCTGAGTCCTTTTTCATAATCCCGTAACTAATAATCAGGGTTAATATTCCATCTCGTGATTGATACCGACATGGAAGTGGGTTGGAAGTGACCTAAAAATACCTCTATCTTATGAAAAAAAAAATTTACTCAGTCAGTACCGACGTACACAACGATCATAATTACGATAAATGTCTGGATAGTTAAGTAGACAGAAAGAAAAAAAAAAATCTTGAAAATCATCATAGTAATAACTTATACGTGGGATGGAGAAGTAGGCAAGAGGTATACTGACTTCAGGGAATTCTGAGCTTAAAAGTGGGTTAAAAAATATTGTGTTAACAGAGCAGAAGAAGCAAGAAACAAATAATCAGTAGATACAAAAAGGCCACCAATCAAAATGAAAGATAGGAAAATATATAAATAAAAAATAAATAAAATAAACAAAATAAATAAATAAAAATAAAAATAAATAATTATTCCAAACATAAAACTATAAAATCTCCAGCTGGCATTAGTGAAATTCTTTAAAAAAGTCATATATGTAAATATGTTTATATACATATGCTGTATATGTATAATATGTGTATATATATATTATATATATAAACACATATACATATATATATACATATATATAACAAAACTAATAAACATTGACGAGTTTCATGCAATTCGAAAAAAAGATGGCCGTACAAATAACGATCAAAATTTTACCTCAAAAGGTTGAACTATTTCTCACACTCCTTTTCAAAGTCACAATTAGAATGTCAAGGGAAAAGGTTGTTGACATAAGCAACGTAAAAATATTAAAAAGGAAAGTGAATTCAGTCATTTTCCCAATCATTTCCTTCAAGTCATTTTCTTGAAATGCCACCAATGGAAACAGGGAGGAAACATTTCCCCAGACCTCGAGGGAAATCAATTACAAAGTTAGCTAAACGTAAGAGAAGGGAATAGGAAATAAAAAATGGTTCTGTAAACAAAAAGACATTGATAAAAAAAGATAAGTAAAATGATAAACATCTAAAGCTCGTTTCTTCCCTTTCACTCTAAAATGTAAAATAAATGTTCTCACAGACAGGCTATAATATATATACTTTTCCTATCTCTCTAAAAATTTCAAAACTGAAAGCAGGACCATGAATTTTATTATTTATATTAAAAAAACCATAAAAATTGCTTTAATTATAAAGACTAGATAATGAAAATTATTCCGAACCAATGCTAGATTATAAACATCAAGACTGGAATAAAACCATATTTTCATTTCTCTCAACAGAAAAGAAGAAATTTGAAATCCTTATCTCTCGCTCTGAACCCTATTTTTCTGTATAATAAAACTCTGCAAACCCTGCTTTTCCTGTATAATAAAACTGTAAATCCTGTTTTTTCTGTATAATAATCGATAATTCTGTAAACCCTGTTTTTCTGTATAATAAAACTCCATAAACCTTGTTTTTCCAGTATAACAAAATTCTGCAAACCCTGTTTTTCCTGTATAATAAAACTCTGTAAACCCTGTTTTTCCTGTGTAATAAAAGTCTATAAACCTTTTTTATCCTGTATGACAAAACTCTGCAAACCCTGTTTTTCCTGTATAATAAAACTCTGTAAACACTGTTTTTCCTGTATGATAAAACTCTGTAAACCCTGTTTATCCTGTATAACAAACTCTGCAAACCCTGTTTATCCTGTATAACAAAACTCTGCAAACCCTGTTTATCCTGTACAACAAAACTCTGCAAACCCTGTTTTTCCTGTATAACAAAACTCCGTAAACCCCGTTTTTCTGTATGCTCTGTAAACAATATTTTCCTCCATAATAGAACTAAACATAAATGAAAATCACCGGCAGATAAAAAGAATAATTTAAAGAAAAAAAAATACTCCTTTAACTAAAACCCTTTTCTTTTCTCCCAAAATATAACTCAAAACTAAAACACATTTTTTTTCCTCTCTCTCCCAGGAAAACCATCTCGATCACCATCATTGAGGAAGACAGCTATGAGAAGGACGTGCTCTTCTACCTGGATATTGGCGAGCCCGTGGCTGTGGGAGGTGAGAAGTCCAGGATATAGGATGTCATTGTGGGGGGGAAATCTCCCCCGGGGGAAGGGGATGGAGGGGGGGGGGAGGGGAGGGGAAGGGAAACTTCGACAGGTTATTACTTTCTCTTTTCAGGGGCGTTTAGGAGGAGATGGGGCAGGATTCCAAAAGACATGGGGAGAAAAAAAAAAGGGGGGGAGGGGGCTTCAAGTTGCTTGACTAAAAGAGTTTTTCAAGTTCTTAATAAGTTTTTCAAGTTCTTACTAAATAGTTTTTCAAGTTCTTAATAAATTTTTCAAGTTCTTACTAAATAGTTTTCCAAGTCCTTGCTATTTGAAAGGTTCTATTTAACGGGGTTTCTCTCAAAGCTTCCTTGATTTTATAGTCTGCAAAATGAAAAATATCATTTGCTTTTCAAATTTCCTTAAATATAATCGATTCTAACATCAATTATTTCAATAATTATTCCAATTGTGACTGATAAACATTTTATTCTTTCTGCAGATATTTAATGTTAATCTATATTTTTTGTAGCTAAACCGTTCTCCGACCGGGATGTCCTCAGAGTAAATCAATATTAATACTTTAAATCCTTATCAGATTTACCAAATGCAGCTCCTTTTATGTATGTGATCAATTTTGTGGGGTAAATATTTAGCGAGGAAAACACTGCTGCCAAAATTATTTCGTTCATATAATATATATGTTTGCAGACTTTCAAGAAATCTCAAAGTTATTTCACTCAATTTCTTCACGAAGAAGTTGCACAAATCGCTGTTACCAGATTATGAAAAATATTTTCGTCCAATAAAAAATATTTTGTTTATCTTAAATAACAAATATTAATATTATCTACAACCCAAAAACAATTAAATTTTCCCATCTGGCAACACATCCCGTAAGAGATTTTTTGTTTACTATCTTAAATAAAGAAATTAATAGTATCCATAACCAACGAATGATACATTTTTTTCTTATCTGGCAACACTGATTTTTTCAGGTCACAAGCATTTAAAAAATATTCCAGAATCAGAATGGCAGCTTAAAGATTAACAATGCTTTTGCATCTGGCAACGCCTAACGTTATTGAATGAAGCCTTGTTTATTGTCTCTTGTGATGTACGTTTATCTAGAAAAAAAAAAAGATAGTGGGGATTTTGTATGGAGTATTGTCAAGATTAATACATCAGAAATTAACCATTTACGAGATTTTGTGGAATGTCTTGCATTAAAACTATAGAATAGATTATTACTGAAATAAATAGTAAAATGAATGTTGGGTGCTGAAATATATTTTGTAGGGAAGAATAATTTGGTATCAATACAGAAAAATATTATTCAGTATCTGCTCTTACGTGGAAGACATGAATTGTTGTTGTGGAGTTTCAAAATTTATACAAATAAAAAAAAAGGGTTTTGACAAAATTACTGGAATTGCGAATTTTCAAGTTATGATGAAACTTTTTATATATTTATATAATCCATTGCCAAGTCCAGTTTTCGTAACGAAGTAACGGTTTTATGTCCTGTATCAGATCTGATATATATTTTCGGACACTTGACTTAATTTCGTGTCAGAACGGAGTGTTCAGTTTAACACCTGGGTTAGAAAGAAGTGTACCACGTAACTGTATCAAGAAAATAAAGTTCACTTGACATAATGAGAACATGGGGAAAAACTTTGGTTTCAAGTTCCTAACAAGAGAAGGATATAAAAAGAGAACCTGCATATTTCTTAGTTACCTTTTAAGGCAAATGAAAGCTATAACTTTTCCCCGAAGTACTCCATAGGGGCCTATGAAGAGAAAACAATTTCCTCAATTATTTCATGATCAGCTGAGCAAAACTCTTCAACAACTGCTTAAGGAGTTGGGAAGAACAAGCTTCTTTTCCTCTTAATTCAGTAGTAGCGGGAAGAAAAATAAAATCAGTTCTAACGAGTGGCTGAAAGACCCTCAGTTACTTATTGAGTGGCAACAAGAAAAATATTTAAAATTAGTAATTACAGGACCCATTCCTCTGTAACCCAGGTGTTTGAAGGCCACGGAGATACAAAAGGTGAACACGGATGAAACTAATTAATAAATTAATATTTATCATCTGCTTTCTGTATTTTCAGTGATTTGGTCTCTTATTTCGGTGTCCCCTCGTGAATGCAATGACCTCAGTTAAAAGATAGAGCTACTTCTTCCTTTCTCTTTTTTTAAAAAAAAATATTCTCTGAAATGTCCTTTCTTTTAGTTAAAGCAACCTACGCACGGTGAACAAATGTTAGCTAAAACTTATCTCTTTCGAATCTTCTGCGTAGTTCCATTGTAGCAAATCTCATATAGATTTCCACGCCGATCACGTGACAATGCACACTCCATGCCACCTACCTAAAATTAGAAAGGATAGCAATGTTACTGACTTAACTGTCTACATTGATTCATATATACATTCATATATATATATATATATTATATAAAATATATATTTTATATATATATATATATATATATATATATATATATATATATATATATGTATGTATATATAATTTCCCCTTTGCATTTATCAATGTGGAATTTTTTTATACCTTTATATTATATTTATTTTTTGGTCATGAAAAAATCTTTCTCTTTTTTTAAAATCTACCTTCACGGTGTTGTTGTATTATTTGCAAGCAGTATCTATTGTATCTCTACTGTATCTCTAGCTACATCACACACTTAGTGCCCTTTTGGCTTGATATAGAGAGCTGACCCTTTATAAAACAGCAATTCTCATTGAGAGTAAGCACTTAAATTAGAAGTAGATGATCACTAATAACCGTTTGATCAATGAAGGGATAGGTATGTTGTATTTAGTCATGCTAAAATCCCCAGCCACCCTTTTTAAAATATTCACGGATAGATTTGATCTTTTATAAACGCAAAAAAAAAAAGGCATATCCCTCCAAAGAGCACTATTAGATGTACAATTGTTAATATCCATTAGTTGATTTATGATCTAATGCTTCTTCCCCTTTTCTCTCTCTTTTTTCCCCCTCCTCTACTTCTTCTCTTCAACATCCTGTGTAAAAAAAAAAAATCTCTATAAAACCGAATATCTTTGGTTATCGCCTGTTCCATATCGATGTAAGTGAGCCCAGAATCTTTATGCGTTGATACCGTGAATGCTTTTTGAATGAGAAGCTTTTGTAGGTAGATTGTGTTACGCCCTTCTGACCCACGCCCCTCAAAAGTCACCTCTGTTCGGTGGTCTTTTACCACGTATATACAAGCACTTGCGCCTTGTTGAGTAGTAGTTTGCGATGTTTTGGCTCCTCTCAACCTGGTTCTTTTATATTATAAGTTTTTTATTATTTCTTTATTTCGTTGGGTGTGAATTTCCCTTTCTGACACACCATTAGTTCATTGTACCATAGCCATGGAATAAAAGGCAAAAGACTTCACTCGCGCTCGCGTTCTCTCTCTCTCTCTCTCTCTCTCTCTCTCACACACACACACACACACACACACACACATAAACAAGGAAGTCCTCAAATAAGTAAACTTTGAGAAAACTGCATAAATCTTTCGCTGCTATACATGCAACTCTCTCTCTCTCTCACACACACACACACACACATAAACAAGGAAGTCCTCAAATAAGTAAACTTTGAAAAAACTACATAAATCTTCCGCTTATGTACAAACAATTCTAATTTGAAATTGTTACAGAACTCACACACTTTCCTCTCACACAAATACCTTTCCATGTAAGTCTTAACATTTCTTTCCTCTGCATTTGAAAATCCTAAATTTCTCCCTCTCTCTCTCTCTCTCTCTCTCTCTCTCTCTCTCTCTCTCTCTCTCTCTCTCTCTGAGTGTGTCTTTATCTCTTCCTCTCTCTCTCTCTCACACACACACACACACACACACACACACACACACACACACACACACACACACACACACACACACCCATGCACACACACATCTGCAAGCACAATACATATAACCAACATATAAGAACTACCCAGAACTACCTTTACTACAAACAGGAAAGACTGAGTAAAAACCCAAAATTTAGCGGTCCTTTCGGCCTGAATCACAAATGAAAAATCTCTCTCTCTCTCTCTCTCTCTCTCTCTCTCTCTCAATGTGGCTGCCAAACTGGCATAATATGAAAGAGAAACGCGAGTGCTGGTGTCGCCTAAGTTCAGAATAATAGGTAACAACATACCCATTTAAGTAAAATATAACCATGTTGACTCTAAACGATATCACTCTAAATTACACACTGAATGCTGAAGACTATGCTCGGAAGTAGTACTGTCGGTTCTTGGGCAGATTTCAGAACCTCGGACTGTGTTTAGTGAAGTAAATTAAGAAATCAAGAAACATTACTAAATAGGAATTCCTTGATTAGACAATGACGTGATATTAAGTGGAAGAAATACAGAAACGTTTGGTGGAGAAAAGTTACAAAGGACAACATAAGCGAACAACGTGCAAAACGACAGAAGGAAATCGTGCTATCTTGGGTCATTAACACTTGATATTACTATTAACATATAGGTTAGCAATGCACACTGGAACAGCACAGCACGGGGAGGGACTGACATGCAAATTCAGATGATAAAAAATGACAGAGATAGATAATTTCCATTTGAAAGTTGGTGGTCATCAAGTGCAAAAGTTACTAACAAATAAAACGGCAGTTACAGTCAATAGACAGTGTTTGAAACATACGATTACCCAGATGGGAACTACAACACGTACCAAAATGTACTAAATATCGATTCACATTTATTTGAGCTTATCTAATTGACTGTAGTCCTTATAAACCACGACTGCGAATCCACTGATAAGTGACTCTCAAAAACCAAAAATATTAATTAAAAGCAAGACTTAATAGTATAAAAAAAGACTAAAACTAAATTATTCTTCTATATGTTAATAAAAACTCCATGTTAACTAAATGAAAAAAAAATAGAAAAGAATTATGTACTGTAATATGTCCTTGTCATTGACTCTGCTTATGGTGAAATAATCACGCCATGAATAACCCAAGCTTATGGTACAATAACTTCTTCAAAAGACTGACACCGCCCGCTCTGGTGCTTCGATAGATATAACAACCACGTCTCTTGGGGTCTGAGAGTGTAGTAGAACTAATTCTGACACAACTAATTCTTTATAATAATGGCCAGTATTTATTGCAATGGCCACTTCTTTTCAGCAAATATAATATTCAGAATTACTCACTGCCTTTCAAACTTCAAGATGCGATGGGTCCTGTGATGTACATATTTACACCAGCATATACTCTGTAGATTTCCAAACAAAAGGGTTAAACCTGACGCATCACGTTCGGGATTGATCTTCAAAGAATCGTGGTCCCGGAAATGAACTATGAGGCAGATTCGGGGCCTTCATTTTTCGTTACATGTAACAAATGATGCAACAACAAGAAGCTCCTGCAGTACTGCGCCATCTGTTGCACAGAGCAAGAACCATCACTGGATCCACTCGGGGAGTGTCTCGTTACCTGCTGTAAATGACGAACGACTCATCACCTGTCCCACATGATGAGCATCCTTCGTCATTATGACAGACGACAGGCACCTCATCATATGCAGCACATGACGAGCACCCCCATCGCTTGTCACATGGGACAGGCACCAGTCATTTACTGCACAAGAAGGGAACCCATCGTCGTTACTGCGGATGATGGGAATTCCTTCACGAGAGACCCAATTTTACTAGAATATCAAAGGACCCTCCGTCCTTTACTGCAGATGACGGGCATCCCATCATTTGTTGCATGTGACGAGAACCTCATCATTTATGATGAAACACGATGCATTTAAAACGATCTCCCGATACCTGATGCGAAATCTGTGTTTCCCGCTCGTAATCCAGAATGCCATGCTAGTGTTGTGCATGATCGCTTGTTTGCCTCTCCAACCTTAAATGTTTTTATTCTCTTCCAATGTTTTTCTCTCTTTTTTTTTTGTCTCTCTTAAGCACCGTTCTCTTTGGTCTAGGTAAGACATGTTTCTGGTATTTTGTTCTCTAACCTCTGTGATGATTTTTTGAAATGCAATTTTTTTTTCTTCCGTAATTCCACGCAGAAACTCCAACACCCGAAGAAAAACCCAACCCAGAAACAGGAGATATAATTATTGGTAATTACATCAGTAGAATCATCTTAATCTTCTCTTAGTCGATCTGGGTGTGAAATTATTACTATTATTATTATTATGATCATTATCATATAGCTGTTATCCAACCATTATTCACCTCCGATTCTTCCTTCTAGGGTTTGCATTACTTGACTGTGTGCCACCATTACCACAATACTGTTGTTGTCCAACCACTCACCTTCAGTCTCCCTTCCATAGGGCTTGCAACTGTTTCACTGTTATTCTTCCTAAGTGTTGCTTGAGCGTGTGTGTGTGTGTGTGTGTGTGTGTGTGACGTTTGAGGTTTGTCTTAACAATGTCGAATGCTATAGTTAGTATTTTCTCCTAATTTTGAAGTAGGATATAGCTGAAAATGCTTAGTATACAAATTTATAGAAACTGAATACCGAGAGACCCTTAGTTTTTGCAGAGATAAGATTCATGTGCCTATATATAATCCTTTTTACGCCTATGTCAACCTTAGGAAACACCTTCAGCACTGTCCTAAATCCCAAGTTGTCCCCTCTAAAACACAAGGTGCTATATGAATTCACTTGTAAGCCATATACCTTTTATTCTCTAGTGCCACGTCATCAAAAATTCTGCCACAGAATTCTGCTCCTTTGCATTTGAAAATTCACACTGATGTTTAACCTTCAGAAGCACATTTTTAATTCCTTAATTTTGATCTGATCTTTTTGCAAATTAGTCTAGATTTACCTCACGCTCCACTCTTGCCATGGTCTCTTAAGGGCTGCAAGATCATCTATGAATTTTACTTCACTGAATCCCTATGAAACATTTAGGTCTAAAATAAAGAACTAGGGATCCAGATGGTGAGCTTTTAAAACTTTAATATATGTATTTTAATGAAGAAAATTGTTTTTTAAATTTTTCAAAATGACACATTCCATTTCATTCAATGCATATTCTAAATATAGCTACCATCAAGAAGAAAATGTCTCTATGTCTATGATCATTCCAATGATCCAGTTATTGTAAAATATTTGCCTGCATTGTGGAACCAAACAAATCTAAATTAAACGTAGTAGAGCCTTATCAAAAAACAAAAAGGAGAACCCTTACCACTTCTAATTAAAGAAAACAGCCCCACTGGATCCCAGAATGACCTCCCACTCTAAACATGATCCAGACAAAATCAGTCTCTAATGCGAGTGGCACCATTGCAGATGAATCAGGATTCGAGTTCGCCACTAAGGGCTCCGATGCGATGACTGAGGAAGAGAAGATCGCCCTGCTTGGCAAGCCCAAGCTCGGCAATGCTACCCGTGCCCAGATCAGGATCAAGGAGAACAAGGAATACAAGGTTAGTACCCCTCGCTTTCTCTTTTTAATGAAAAAGTAAAGCAACTTATGTAAGTAAAGACACTATGGTGGTAAGACTACTAAACGCAGCAGGTGCCAAGGACTAGCCTTGAGGGAAACCAAGAACTATTCGGATTTAATCTGCCTCTGTCTCCCATCACCCACTTGGGTGAAGTCTGTCAGTGAGGGTACAGTTGAAAGCTGTAACCCATTTTACGTGCCTCTTCTACCGTTGAGGGAAAACCCCACACCTTGACAATACAGAAAACTTCAGCCACTAATATAGCCTTTCATTAAAGGTAATATATTACAAGATTAGTAAATCGCTACAGAAACTACTGTACATAATATGAAAAGGTTATTTTTCTTCGAACGCAACAATGGGACAATTTTAAATGCAGCATGTTTATTCTAAACCATTGTACATAATGGCAGGTGGGACGTTTGAGTACTGACATAAAGCTTAGTAGAAACTTGAATGCTTTAACTAATAATTAATCATTAACTTCCCACATAAATACAGGGAAAGCCAAGATTTATAAATCATCAAAATATACATAAATACAATCAAAAATCAAAATATACATAAATACAAACAAAATATATATATATATATATATATATATATATATATATATATATATATATATATATATATATATATATATATATATAATCATAGAATAAGTTTCAGCTTTCATTCGGATTTGAACTCACATCTAAGATGCTGTGAGTTACACGCACACAGCATTAGCGATAAGACTACAGCTTAAAACCTTTAATTCTCTTGCTCAGAAGACACTGCAACAGTCTACACAGTGTTGGCCTTTAAGAAAATTGTAACAGAAGGCTCTCTTACACACCTGTACAACTGGGAAATGTTTCGAGGTAGGAGAAAAAACGAGGAAGACCTAGAAACTGCTGGATGGATGCCATGTAGGAGGTAATGCCAGAGGTCTTGATATCCAGGAAGTGCGAAAGTACTTGATTGGGTCAAGTTGCGTGGGACTTTTGATGCACTCCTGATGAGTTTTCTATGTGGCTGCATAAAGCAGCTAATATTGCTAGGGTGTTCTGCAAATGGGGTTCATCCTTAATACAATACTTCGATTCAGTAACAGGTGTGATGTTTTTTTTTCTCTCTAGAACCGCCCCCAGTTTGGGGAAACGTTAAGTGTTGAATAAATACATATACACAGGGACTCAGGTTGTGTGTAAGTATTGTTTTTAAGACAGGAATCAGAGCAACATTAATTATCATGAACGTAAGTGTCTTTTGTCCAGAGCGTTTCTGACCACTTTCTATACTTAAAAAATTTGTAGTACAGATTTTGCCTTAATCACGTGTAGTTTCATTATCTTTTGGGTAAAGTAAAAATTTGTAGTACAGATTTTGCCTTAATCACGTGTAGTTTCATTATCTTTTGGGTAAAGTACTAAGATAAATCTAACAAACAGTAAAATGGAAAATTATCGGTCACTATAATAATTATCCCTAACTTTTTTAAGAATTTCAGCTGTGAAGTAAGTCTTAAGTACGCTCACTTATAAACACTTTTGTCCACAAATACACGCACCCACACATACATCTACTGTGTGTTTACCTATTACATTTTTTAAATCAAGGAAAGCAATGAACTTATGAAGAATACTCTTCGTAAAGAGCATTAATTTCTTTGTACAGTTTACCATCACAAGCAAAGGAGGTTAGGCTTTCCCAGACTGAATTTACCTACTGGTAATGAATTTGATTACAAGTTCATTATACAGATATTAAAAAAGCTCCCTACAGTATTCAAAACACAAAGAACAATTGTGAATATAAGTTTAATGAAAGAGTAATCACGCTCTCTGGCCCCTCAGCTTAAAATATCAACAAGACTTGCTTCAGTAACAAGTTTACTTTTCAAGAAGTTTACTTTTCAAGACCATTTTATTTCGATGCCAGTAGTCTAACCTCATGAGACAGCGTTTGCACAACACTTTCTCAGAGCAAATATGATAGTTGAACAATATTATCCCGGTAAACTGGCAAAAAATTCGAATCCTTTCATAAATATTCTTCCCCACTTTATTTTTTTTTTTGTTAACCTTTGCCTCTGTCTTACAGACTGCTGTGGATAACTTGGTCTCCCAATTCTTTTGTCATGCAAAGCTACCGGTAACGTGATTATTACTACTGACTGTTTCTTTTAGATGCTGAAAATGGGATTGAGATCATGAGCCGGCTTCCTGGGACCCGAGCGTTTCAATTCATGCGAAAACCCCCAACAAGATTATAGTCAATACTCCAACAACCAACTCACACAGATTAAGATCCAGTAAAATTCATATTTAACAGCAAAAGTAATACTCTTAACTTAGCCCAACAGCACAAATGAGTAATCATTAAAACAAATTATTTACAGTTCTTCCTGCTCCAGATTCTAAAATACAGGCACTAACATCTTACTAAACTTCAAAAATATTAGATTATCAAAACTTGCTCCAGTTCAGTAAATAATTAAGTACAATTCTTTTAGTTAGTCTTCGTCAGCTATCAGTTGTACATCAGTTCATCAGTGAATGGCTAAATACGAAAAAATCCAGTCACCTTTCCCAGTATTACACGACGTTAATTATTTCTACCAACATGACAGAGAAGTCAATTAACCAACTCTGAAATGGAACAAGGCTAAAATACGCCCGATCCAATTTATACCTAAACTTGTGCCGTAAAACAAAACCTATGTTCCATCTCGAAAATTTTGTTTTACCTCTGGTTTTTTTATATATAATTTTGCTTTGTTTCTCAAGACATTCAGACTCCCAGGAAGCTGTCTTTTAATACCTCTTATATCTTTTCCAGTTCGCTGCCTTATTCCGCTTGACCGAGAGCTCATTTGGAATTACTCAATTCATGTGTTAGCTACTGAAGTGTTCCCATTAAATTTCTGAATGAAAATATAATTCTAACTTTTAAAAAAAACACACAGTTAAAACAACACAACTAAACGATTTTCAAGTACGCATCGGGACTGTAATGACCCCAAATAGGACTGAACCAACACAACACATCAATGAAAAGCTTTAGGAATTTTTTTTTTTTTAGAAAACAAAGCATCATACGATTTCTATGATGTTAAACCAAATACTGTGATCACGAAACTTTACTTCTGTACCATACATAATGTTTTAATCGATTCCCAAAGGGTTTTCAAAATTATTAAGCTGGTGCACTACAGCACAGTAGGAGAGAAGGCTTCCATCTGAAAGATATTGGCTCTAGTTTAATATTTGCATCATTGCACTAAAAATAACTTGCTGTTACTACATCCGAGATGTTCTAACAACACGTTTGAAATAATACTTTTAAAAGGAGAAGTAAATATAAGCGTTTCATGTTGGTTTGAAAAATGTCAAAGTTCTGGCCAGCGAACCTTACCTTGACAATTACAAAGTCTATCATTCTTCCCCCTTAGTGTTTCCCTTCCCAATTCATTCCTATCCTGACAGTTTTCGAGTCACTTGGCCATCGAAAATATTACTCTAATTTCAAAATTAATACCTACCTGACGACCAAATGAGCTCTCTCTCTCTCTCTCTCTTTCTTTCTTCCCTGATCATGCTTCTATAGCGCTTCGTCGCAATTATCTTCTTTGTCTAAGACTGTAGAGTAATGATTAGAATTGATTGTGCAGACCACAAGTCCATTTCTTCCAAGACCACCACAAGAAATGACTTCTGGCTTCATTAAACGTTTTGGCAGGCCAGCTGTAGAACACTAGTAGATGCTGGATCAATAAAAGTACAGTGATGGTAATCTTCCTACTTGATGCACTTTGAAATGCTTTGGGATTCGATCAAAACATAATAGCACTATAAAAAAAGTGTAGCAAGGATGTAAAATTAAACTAGCAAAGTACTGAAAGGAAATATTAATCAAACAGTTTATTCTATTATCTTCCTAGTGGTTGGTTCCAGGTCACGGGATAAACACTGTATCAAAAGTGCAAAGATAATACTGATGGATAAACTTAAAAAACCGCCAGGTATGTAAACTGTTAACAGACACCAAATAAGGTAACAGACAATAAATAATGGTGTAGATGTCGCTGCTATATCACAAAAAATCAAATAGTGAAAGTGACTCAACTGAATTTTCTGGCAGTATATGTGACCAGTAAACACTTGATGCAATTTAATTATAAGTAATTCATAATCATCTACTGAAAACTAGCATTCATCATTTGTTTCCACATCATTAAAACCTGCTCCACAAATGTCTATCTTAACATGCACAGTATGTGGCCACTCCATCAAAACTAAGGTTTTTTAAATGGCATTCCAAAGGAAAATATACAAAATTATCTACACTTTCCATTCACCTGTAATTACAAAAGCTACTCTTACATTTCTTGTAGACATGAGAACGCAGTACAGTCTATCTCATACGACTTTGCGTAAAAACCCTAGGCTGACTGACTCCAACTTGGTTACTTTTAACAGAACATGGTTGACAAGCTGGTGAAGAAAGCTAACGCCTCTATGCTCGTCGGTACCTCTTCCTGGAAGGAACAGTTCACTGAGGCCATCACCGTGCAAGCTGGTAAGTAGAGCCTGCCTGCCCGAGGTAACTCCTTAGTTCCAGTATTTGGAAATGACGACTCGTCCTCCTAAACTCAGCTGTAACGACCATTCCATCCAATGTCCACTAACTTTCTTGAAAATGTTTAAGAATTTATGTCTTAATCTTAACTTATAACCAGTAAGATTTATCGAAGAAGTATTATATATAATCTACACTAACTGCATTACTTATACATATCAGTGTCTCTTTTGAGAATGTATGAAGCTGTCACCAAGTATATATACGACTTCTAACCCTTCTTCCTCTCCTAGGTTAGTCCATTTATCACAAAATCATTTAGAACTGGTCAAGAACCTTCACATCTGTGTTTCGAAGATACTCTTCTTGATACTAATCCTTAACAAAAATAATAAAATGGACCAATTAAAGATTGAAACTCCATAAATCTGCCATGAATAAATAAAGTGTACAACACTACCCTAATCAAGGCACCAATATTAAGAAACCATCACTACTCCATTAAAGGAAGAAAAAGATTTAAATTTACAAAAAACGATAAAATCTTAATAAAATCATCAGGAAATGTTCCTCAAATTCCCTTAGGAAAAGGAAAGCCTCTCAGACTGGTCCACAAACTGTCTTGGAGAACTGAAAACATCCTTTAAAAACTAAATCAAAACCTTAGATTCTGGTGATCAAGAACAAAAACCAAAAATCCTAGATAAAACTGGTCATGTTTCAATATCTTTAGTTGTCTAGTCCACATATTCTTAACATTCTTAGAACTAGATAGAGTTTTGTCTCAGCATTTTCTAATTCGATGTGACTTTTTAACTGTAAAAAAAACTAGTTCTGATTTTCATATAATTACAAACATACATGTACGCACTCCAAGTATTTATTGTGCATGTTCTAATGCACTATACCCAATTATTTTTTTTCCACTGACTTGTCAGTACTGTAGTGTGAGATAATAGTAGATAACCTTCCTCATTTACAACAATACAAAAGATGATCATTCAAATAAAACTCTTGAGGCAAAATTCTATTTCAAAAATGACTCATCGAGAAGGCTATGGCATTTCAAATGCACATACTAAGATTCAGCCTAAACTCTAAAGTGTCCCAAGATCTACAAAATAAACGAAATGTTGTTAATGAGAGAGGTTAGGGTACCAGTCAATATTAGAGCAGTTGTCAAAAACATAAAAAAAAAATTTCGCTAGGAGTGTTAGTATTTGACAATTCTCACAAGTTAACTCTGATAAAGTTGTAGATCAGCTCACGTTGAACAGGCTCAGATTTTTCTCTTCAGAGTCTACAGTAACCATGCAAAAACAACTAAGGGGATACCCATCCAGCTTCTTTAAAATGTACTACAATCTAAAAATTGCATGCTGTAGTAGTGTCTTGTACCTCATTCACCAAACCCTGTTATCAAAGCTAGTAGTGGAGCGTGCCTCAGTTTTCAAAACAAATAATTCAATAAAAGCATCAGAAGAGAAATCTCCAGTGAGTGACCTGTGCGTAGTAAGTCATTTCAATTAATTCAAACTAATGCTCTAACAGTGCCATTCCTTCCCTTGCTTGCATCACCATACGGTGTCTGCGCTCAATGGTAGGTGAAATACAACCGTTAGTGATGTTCCAGCTACTGTCTATAGTGATCGAATTATCATTTGTTTCATTGTCAATGTCGCATTTATATTTTTTTTTTGTCTCCATCACCCTAGGGATTCATGTGGCTCGTGTGTAGGCTGCTTACAAACACCCCACATCAACACTTGCGCATAAGGTTCACCTGCTTTGGTTTAGACAGTGACTTTAGTCTGTGATTCACAGCAGTGAAGGGAATCATTCATCATCATCAGTCTGAGCTTCCACCACACAATAACATACCGCCCTGAAATATCCATCTCGATTTCCAGATCACCACATAAATAATTTCAAATCGTGTACAGCAGCTTTTTATCAATTTTCTTATTAACCTGTATTTTTTTTTATTTTCGTTACCGTGATAAAGATGCAGCCACTAAGTAGCACCTCACGCTGACAGTGGTTGTTGAAAGGTAGACGTCTGCATGGTAGTAAACCAAGCTTACGTGATTTTATTTTTTTCTTTTTCCCCCGCCCACGCAAACCACACTTTCACTGAACGATGGTAGGTATACGGTACACAGTGACGTTTTAAGGCCTCTCAAGTAGGACTTGCACCCTACGCCTTCGAATTCTACCACGAAAATATTTTACCCTTTTGATTTCTTCTAGTTGCTATTATTTATTCAGCTAACTCAAGTACTTTTGCGGATCCTTCAAAATGACAGGAGAAAGTCTTCTACTTTGCGCAATCTGCTGCTGCTCCTCCTCTGATTCACAAAACGCTAAGTTACACGAAAACGCTTTGGAATATCTTAGAGGAAGCTGGTTAACCAACTTCAGAATGAGATATTCTGACAATGAAATCACAACAGTAATAATTTATTCATATAAAATCAGAAACCGAAGCAACACCTTTGTCTAACCGTTACTTAACAAGGCTGGTCAGACACCTACATTGTGAATAAGTCCATAACTCGCCTGGAAGAATTTTTGGAATATTACATAACTCAACATTTTGTGAATCTAGGAATCTCATTGTATACTGCCAAATGTAACTGGTCTATCTGGTAGTTATCATTCTTTCTAAACCAGTAGCTACTAGTAACAACAAAGGTTGCTCTTTCAATAAGTAATAATTTGCAGTCAGCGTTCAATTCTCTAAGTACCTGCTAGTAGTTACAGTGGTAGGAAATAATGTAAATACAATGCAAAAATATTTCATCATATGTTTTATCTCTGGCATGGCAGCAGACATGATGCCAAATATCTAAGTAAAGTAATTCTTTTGGAATTTTTCACTATCATCTACATACTCTGCATGTAAATGTTTCTTCGGTGGGCGCTGTAGCACATTTGGCAATGCTTGAGTAGAATGGTGTTATTTCACTGTTTTTTTTTTTTTCAATGTGAAAACAATTTCTACATTATCTTTTAAAATGAAAGTGTATTCTTAACATAAACTTCTTTTGAATGGATACCATTAAATTTGTTGCAAGTCAAAGTACTCATTCACCTTCTGTATTTACAAAACTGTAGAAATAATCATTTGTGTCTCGTTTTACTCTTGAGTATCCGATCCAAAGTAACCCTTCAGTGTTCTAAGAGTTGGCAATTTGAGAACTACTGCTTATGACCTGTACCAATTACTGTACTTGCTTTTGTCTCCAAACCTGTGTAGCATCCACTCTATATCCCTGAATGCCAATTTACTGTGTATATCTTAACAATCCCTTATCAGACTGTTATTTCATTCTATTACCAATGAATGCCACTATTCAAATGCACATAAAACTTGTCTCTAAATGATCTCAACTGCAACAATGTTAAATCCGAAGGTCACGTGTGCCCACTTCTCAAGTCTTTGAAATGGTCGCGTTAATGTACAATTCCCCCTTTTTGCAGTTCTGAGAAAAGCCGGGCTCTCACTTTGAGAGGGCCCCTTCAGAAAAGCCACCTCCACATAGTTCTTTTAGCATCTAACGAATGTCCTCCCTCGGCAGGCGATGAAGGAGAAGAGGGCGAGGAAGGCGAGGAAGGTGAGGAGAAGCTGCCATCTTGCATGGACTACGTCATGCACTTCGTCACTGTCATATGGAAGGTTCTGTTTGCCTTCATTCCTCCAACAGGTGAGCTTGGAAAGAAAAAGGGTCTCTTTCTCTCTGTTTCTAAAGTACTGGTTTATTTTTGTCTCTTCGATACGAGATTAGTTTTTATGTATTTCTGTATCTTCAATATCAGAATGTTTTTACTAAGTAAAATGGGCAGACATTCACACGAAGCAAGCCTGAATGGCCATAAATTGCAAAAAAGCTTCCACAGAATGGAATGTCATTTGTAAAAGTAAAGGAAAAGGCGACAAGAAATTAAATAAATAACGGTACATGACTTAACAAAAGAATGCCTTTGTATATATTAGGTATAAACACCCACGCAAGTCTAAAACAATAGAGGTTACGTTGCATGGCACTGTAAGTACTACAAGCTTACAAGGATAGTATTGCACTGCGGATAAATTCCCACTTAGAAAAATAATCTAATTCGTTATGAAACTTAGCACTGTACAAAGCCAACCGTATTTCTAAAACATGACAAAACGTCTGTCTTCTTATATGAAATGCAAAGAAGTACTGAAGTATCAAGACAAGAATGATCTTGATAATTGTTACCTTGACAAAGATTGCATACTTTATTAGAAGTCCCCATTTCCGAAGCAGTTCAGTAACACACATCTTCAAAAGTCAATTCTGGTCGCCTTCTTTTTGACTGATAATAATCGTTTTTACCTGTAATTTTGATAAAATACAGAACAGATAGGGATCTCTAATAGTACCTTGCCATAAATCACTTGCGAAGTGAAGTATTTTCATTAAAAAAATCCCCTCACCTGAAATACTTGTAAGATAGGCACCTGCATTTTCCCCAAGTCTCAAGGGACATAAGAGCTTTTGTAACAATAGGGTCGCCCAGATAATAATTCAGTGAAAGAAAAGCAAGCAGAATGTTGGCATTCCCATATTATCAAAATGCTTAAAAATTAATTGCTTTTGAGAATAGTAACAACAAAAGTTCTCACGCCAGTGGATATGCCAAAAATCAAATAATTACATTACACTCTGCCAATCTCTGAAAGGGTAAACACTCACCCACATATGTTGGGTCAGGTGATATTTACAAAACTCCCCACATTATGTGTTCATTTTAGGTTAAGGCAATGATGTTTTATCTGATTAACCATTTTCTTGTTTTTCGACTCGGTTTTAGGGCCAGCAGATCTCCAGTTCTCTTCAATAACTGGAAATGTTTGTTGTATATTTTAAGTTTGATGTATATTTTAAGTGAATCTTCAAGTATAATGTAAAAAAAATTATTTCCAATTTTTTGTCGACACATTGTTGATGCTTTCTTATATATATTAACCGTCATATTTGGTAAACCTCAACTAAACTGATACAGTTATTGAAGCATTTTATAATATTCTGATTGCAAACATTTATTAATATTTAACTGATGTTTTCCTATTTTTAGCCTCGTACAGACCTTATTATAAGGATTCTATAAGTGGTCTCTTATATCACATGCATGAATAACCAACTCTGTAATGGTTCTGATTATCTTTAATTATTCTGTTTCATGGTATTGAATGTAGATTGGATATGCACTTAAATGATCGCAACTGCCTCTTTATTCTACTCAGCTACTACTGCAATATCTACAAGCAACTACATCTGATATTAATGATATTACAAAATTATCTTGTATGTGTGTGTGTATGGGTATGTGTATATACAAACATACGTGTATATATATATATACATATATATATATATATATATATATATATATATATATATATATATATATACATACATATAAACAACTGTATGCATCTTCTTGTATAAACATCAATCACAAAACGTAATCACAGTTGGTGGCAATGAACACCTTATCAAGATCATTGTAAAGACAAAAAAGTGATTTACCAACAGTGTCATTTTGACTTACCGTCCTTTTTTCTTTGTGAACGTAACCACACATAAATGTATGAAAAAGTAAGCAAGTTTGATCATAATTTTTTATATATATAGTCTGATCATATACATATATACATATATTTTATATTATATATATACCATATATATATATATATATATATATATATATATATATATATATATATATATATATATATATATATATATATATATTATACAGTATATACATACATACATACCCAGATGCATATAAAACACACAAAAGCAACAAAGTGAGAAGAGACATAACTGTAAAAAAGACAGAGTTAACGAAGAGTAGCCTTCCCAAAAATAAAAACGCATGGCTGCTTTTTTTTAGTCCAGTTACGAAGTTTTGATCTTGATGCACAAAACAATCTATAAATTGCAAAAGCTGAACTAACGTCTGCATAGCCGTCAAGCTTTAAGAACTGAAATGAATGTAAATATGTATGTATTAAACATAAATATAACATGCATATTGCATTATGCACAAGCAAATATATATATGTATATATATGCATATATATACATATATATATATATGTGTGTATATATATGTATACAATAAATATATATACATATATGTATATATTATATATATATATATATATATATATATATATATATATATATATATATATATATATATATATATATATATATATATATATATATATATATATATATATAAAACAAGGCAATGTTTTGCATGGGCTTGTCATAAATAAAAGTGCGCACGCCGTAAAACTATGAAAATTCTTTAATAAAATATAAGCATTATGAGTCTGCCATTCTTTGTCATCTCACGTGATTTCAGACAATCTACTGTTCTAGAAGTAGCAATAAAATCTCGCATATATTTCAGTAGTATATTTTAAAAGTAGTATAATTAATTTTTTTTTCCAAACCAACTCCCCAGGTCCAGTCATTCCAACCGGACAAGATCGCCCTTCTCATATCATTCCAGTTCTCATATTATTCTTATTTCTGTTGTTTATCAAAGTTCGTTTCATGACTCCTCAGCTCAAGAATCACTTCTCTGCCCTTTCTTCATTATTTTTTTCTAGGTACCCCTCCATGATCGGTCCTCCGTCATTGCACAGTGATTTTCCACAGCAGTGTCACTGTGATAATCATAATTAATAACACTGTAATCTCAATGCACTCCTCATAATCTTCCCATCACTCGCCGCCTCGAGGGAGGTGCCCTCTGACCTAAATCTTCCTCTAATTCAAAATCTCTAGATGTTAAAATCCACCGTAACCAAATATTTATCCTAGCATTGCAGAAGAAATAATATCTTCCAGAATTCTTTGATAAAGATGAATACATAAAAAGCATAACTAGCAATTAGAAACTGGTCAAAAATAAATAATAATATTATTTCCAATTTGCTGGCGTAGACTAGAGCCTTAGTGTGTGTTTTTACCAACAGATTTCGCCAATGGTTGGCCCACATTTTTCACCTCCATATTTGGCATTGGTCTACTCACTGCCTTCATTGGTGATTTAGCTTCTCATTTTGGCTGTAGTATTGGCTTAAAGGATGCCATTACTGCTATCGCCTTTGTTGCCCTGGGCACAAGTGTACCAGGTAACACAGGGCACGAACAAATACACTTATATCTATACAATGAGCGTCAAGACGAACTGCTTTGATTCCTTCCGTAAATGGTTTCTAGCTCGTTGCAAGTTGACTGGGCACACACACCACTTTGTAAGGAACAATTTCATTTGTCAGTGATACAAGCCAAGTACAAGGGCACAGGTACCACTTTGCTGGGACCAATTTCATTTTCCAGTGATACAAGCCAAGTACGAGGAGACAGGTACCATTTTGCCGGGACCAATTTCATTTTCCAGTGATACAAGTCAAGTACATGGACACAGGTACCACTTTGCCGGGACCAATTTCATTTTCCAGTGATACAAGCCTTAATGGCAAACTATTTCACTATTTCACTGTCAATGATACAAGCCAAGTTCTGTTTCAGTGCCCCAGGCAATTACGCTTTCATTACGTACCTCATTCCGAGACACAAGCAAAGTGTGCTTTGATGCAGTTTCATTCCAAACAAACTGGACTTCCAACCAGAGTTAAACTTGAAGGCTTCATTTTCAGTGGTGCAAGTCGAGTCAAGTTGCAACAAGCTTGTTATCAAAGCAAAAATGGGCTTCATATGACAATGCCTATATTTCTTTATAGATTTATTTTTGGTTTTCGTTTTTGGTAGTGGTAGATCCTAGAAGTAGATTATAGTCAATAATCCAGTCACTGTCACTGTTTGTCCTTGTTCTTCTGTCGAAGGAAGACTAAAAGTGAGTCTTTAAACTTTGACGTAATACACGTATGAGACCTGTGTGTAACTTCAACTCATAAAAGATGTATACATACTAAATGCTTATTTGCTTATAAGTAAGTATTTACTTATTTTCAGTAAACATGTATGAATACATTCGTGTCAAGCTGCGTGTCCATGTTGGTATGTGTATTTATATACTTAAGTATGTATGCACATATGTACATAGAATATACATGCATACATGGCTGAGTACATACATACATACATGCAGAAGCATGTGCACAATCATAAATATGTATATAATAACAAAAATCAAGCTTACGGTACAAAACTGCATAAGAATCTCAATAAATTACGTCTTAATGCCCGTTCCAGTAGGTAGCCCTTTTGCTGATGTCTTCGTCATTAACAGATCTTGCAGAAAGGAATGATGGCATTTAAAAAAAAGGCACCAATGACACGGTGTTGTAAAAAATGTACAAAGGTTTTTCATATCAAATCTGTATTTGCTTTATCCAATAACAGAACTTTACCCCACCCTAAACCACCCCATGCAATCAATGAATGATTATTAATGTATTTTTGCTTTCATTTCTTTTTCTATGTTTTTTTTTACAACTGCAGATATAATGAAAGGTTACCCATCGTTCATAATTTCTATAATTGGCATTGGTATTCTCACTGCCTTCATTGGTGATTTAGCATCTCATTTTGGCTGTAGCATTGGCCTTAAGGACACAGTAACGGCCATTGCCTTTGTGGCTCTGGGTACTAGTGTTCCAGGTATGTCGCTTCACCATTTGTGCCCAAATATATCTTTTGACCATCATGAACACATACCCCACTCCCTCGAAAACTTAACAGAATTTTGACATCCCTAATCTCACACGCCCAGTTACTCCTCTCAACTTAGGAATCTTGGCAAACTTTTGTACCACTCCAGGTTTACATGTATATCTAAATACTGAATTAACTCTTAAAAATTACTTTGAGAAAGTGGTTGCCAATGTGTGCTGTTTTCCCAACAATTCCTACGATAATTACTATCACATCTGGTAGTGAATAACCTCTGGCGACATAATGACTCTCTGCTTGTTTACAAACAACTCCACCTGTACAATAATTGTTCTCTTTCTGTGTCACAATGAGACCTACCCCTTCTTGCACGTTGCAACAAAGAGTTTGTAACAGATGGTTAGCATTGCTGTTCAGAGTGTGCTTGGTGTGCCAGTATGCTCGTTGTGCTTTCGATGTTGAGTTGTTCTATTTGGGTCTTTCATTTAATGCATCAGGGACCATTTGGAAATGCCTGGGTCTGCAGATAATGTCCCTTCTAAAAAATGTCTGTTGTGGTTCATGCGTAAGTCTCACTTGCTTATGCTACTTAAAAAACAAAATTACTTTTTTATAATTTTCCCCAAGTTTCATATTACAGGTTATATAACGAAAAATCATACCTATTTGCCCATAATGTTGTGTTTTCCTTTTAACACATATTTTCCTTCATCTCAACTACAGCTCTGTCACAAAATACTCACATAGCTGTCATTTTTCCCCCTACGCAATTAGGGTTTTCAGTGTTGCATCTGACACTGAAAAAACAACCTGGGATTTTGATTAAAATTTATGAATGATAATATCTCAGCTACATGAGAGTAAGCTATAACTGGCATTGCAATGAATATTTGCTGTTGATGTATCGTTGTATTGTGCAGTAACTGAACAGAACAGTAAACACTAACTCCAATGGTGCAGTGATTCTTGAATGAATGAAGATTAAAACTAAGAAAGGTTACCTGGAACAAATTTTTAACAGAAATGACAATGACATTTCATTTTACAGACAGAAAAAATGGAAGCTGGAGGCAATTCTTCTGATTCAAATTAGTATTATGTTAATCTCTGCAGAAGGTGAAAACGAGTGCTTCTTTTCTGTAAATTACTTTTGAATGCCATATCAGGTAAATCTTGTACCAAAGGGTAATATGAGATGATAAGAGGAGAGAGCGAATCGAATGCTGTGCTTTGAAATGCAGTTGACAAAATCCTCTCGAGCCACACAAAGTCTAACCTGCTACATGGCAACTGTATGGAAAATACAAGACGTGGCTGAAACTTACAAATGATCGTGATTAGTGTTAACCTTCTTGGCTCTCTTGACGCAGATTTGTTGCTGGGCTACCCAACTTTCATTTCAAGTATTCTTGGCATTGGTTTAGTAACGGCACTCATAGGTGATATGGCGTCACATGTGGGTTGCACTATAGGCTTGAAGGACACTATAACAGCAATTGGTTTTGTGGCTTTGGGGACCAGTGTTCCAGGTAAATGGCTAATGATCCAGGTCAGCTTTTGGAACTTAACGACATTATGTCCAAAAGCTTGTACCGATGATGCATAAAAGGATATAGGTAGTTTTAACATTCATTCTCATAGTGATAACAAGAAAAGTTTTCATCTAATGTCCTATAGACAATTTACAGAGTGATGGTGAAGGTAACAGAGAAAGGCACATGCTATAGTAACATCAGTATGACTCTAGCATTAAGATTGCATAGAAATTAGAGCTTGCTACATATGGCTGGTAATAATCACTGGATATTATCAATTAACATGGAAAAAATCTCCTGTAACTGATGAGATAATAAACGCTTAAATAATATTAGAATATCTACTACTTCAATATTACCTAACTAAATGCAACTGACAGAACAACATCAAGTCTCCTCTTATCAATTACCTGTACTTTCAACAATACACGTCTTTTCTTACTTTGACTCTTCTTTCTTCAAATGTATATTGACTTACTGCAATGCATCATGATAACCCATCCTATGGTTTTAGTTTTTAACACAGGATACCTCTGCATGATTAATATAATTAGCACCTTTTTCAGGTTTATAAGTGTACTAATAAACAGTGAATTGCTTATAGTTCAGTGTATTGTCACTCCTGCTGACAATAATTACACTGCATGTGACAACAGTGTTTTTTACTTTGTTTTTGTTTTCAGCATATGCATGACATTATAAAATTACCAGACACAATGATGTGCAGCTTTCCCCTGGCTCATCTTTATTGTACCCATTGCCTAGAATATGTTTTATGCCATCTCTCCTAACTACCACACCTCCCTTTCCAAATCCATTATAACCCATGGACTATCCTAATTTTGCAGCCATGCTTGGTGGGTATGTGTGCTTCATTGTCTCTATTGTATGGATAGGAATCCTAACTGCCTTGTTAGGAGACGTAGCCAGTCATTTGGGATGCACCATTAACCTTAAAGATTCTGTCACAGCCACAACTCTTGTTGCTCTGGGAACTTCAATGCCAGGTAAACTGCCAAAGCAAATGTAATTTTGGTAAGAGCGGCAAGTATCCAAGACAACACCATAGTTTTACATAGAAATCGAGACATATTCCTTTAGCTTATAAGCCAAGGGTATTTTACAAAGCCTTTCTCTTGATGATCCCTCTATAGGATAAACTGACAACCTTGATCAATGGAATATTTCTTTACAGAATACTCACTGTAAGAGTAACACAACCTTTCAGTAGCCAAGTATACTATAATCTGTTTTTACTGTACATAGTATGTAATGCCCACATTCTACACCATTCAACCTGTACCTTCACCACTAAATTACAGAGTATTTAGGAATTTGATGACTACTTCAGCTGCAAATGTACAAGGTAGTCCATAATGCAGAAGACCACATAGAACATGGAAGTCGACCAACAAAATGTTGTTTATACCTAATAACTATTCTTCACTCTAATATCGTAATACTCTACCTGTAATTGAGCCTATTCTTCTAACTTTATAGCATACCCTGTCCTTCCTCTCTAACTACCTACTGACCCAAGTAGACGTATACACAGGTGGTGCTTGCTGTCCAGACGCTGAAGCTACTTATCAGTTTTGCTCACCCAAATTTCCATGGGGTAAACATGACTGAATAATGTACAGAGCCTGGTTGTAGCAGTACTGACCAGGGCTGATGCTTTACTTAGTGAGGTCACTACACTGGACAAGATGTTGTAACTAAAAGACAAAGAACGCCCCCAAAAAGTCATGTGTACCCTCCTGACTGCTTTCCTATTCAATGCCGAGTTGAAGAAGGCCAATAACTTTGCAGGCTACAGCTAACCTTGAACTAATATCGTCACCCCCAACCCCAATACAGACCGGCAAGGTGGATGGTCGTGTTTTGTAATCTCAATAGCATCGATTGGGTTTTTGACGGCATTAATCGGTGATGTGGCCAGTCATTTTGGCTGCACCATTAGCCTTAAGGACTCCGTGACAGCGATATCAATTGTGGCGCTGGGAACCAGTGTGCCAGGTAATAATCAAGGCAGAAACCATCTTTTATATCTATTAACTCCAGCTATTATCATAATCTGCATATCTATAAAAGCTACAACCACTGGTTTAAAAAGGAAAGAAGAATCACCTTCTAGAAACAGTTACGCTAACACTGGATGATGCTTATTTAAGATAAAAAAAAAAATCTATATTCATTGCTATCAAAACTCAGCCCGAGTCTCCAAAAAAGGCTCTGTTATTTTTAAGCTTTTAATTATTGTTACTCTCTCTTTATGCATCACTTGAAAAATAAAAAAAGCCTTCTACCTTTGCTGTTCTGGTCAAGCTGTTACCATAAAAACATTGCTTGCTCTCAGGCTAATAGCATGGCACTGTTGTCCAGCAGATTTCATGAGCTTTAACTGCTTTCATTATCATAAAAGCTTTCAAGAATCATATTGAAAACTGGTTCTTCTAGTCAAAGTGAGTAATTTTGTAGTTTCCAATAGTATTTTGTTCTTGTACCACTTATGTATCTATAAAAATTGTCAAAGTAACCTCAACTCCAGCTCCTACCTCTTAAAGTATTTGTGACAAATCAGTTTAATCATTTGTGTCAAAATCTATACATTTATTCAAACATTGCTCTAAAAATTCAGGGTACTTTGTAATTGTACAGTACATAAAAAAAGCTTTGCAAGTGAAAAAATCTCCCTTTATTCATGTCCTTGCACTCTCATAACCCTCCTTACAATCTCCTGCCAGATACATTTGCCTCCAAGGTAGCTGCTCAGCAAGATCCCTATGCTGATGCCTCTGTTGGTAACGTCACTGGATCCAATGCTGTCAACGTCTTCCTGGGTATTGGTATTGCGTGGACCATGGCTGCAGTTTATCATAATGTACAGGGCAATGACTTCATTGTATTGCCTGGCAAGTAAGTGTCTTCTTCAGCAGTTTCTAGTTACTTGAACCAAAAAGAATCTGACCTACAAATCCATAAGTTCAAAAAAATACTGTTTAGCTTTTAATGTAACTGACAATTCTTGTGAACTATATACGAAAACTTTCTCTTCCACAGCTTGGCCTTCTCTGTCACATTATTCTGTGTTGAAGCCCTTGTAGCTATCATCCTGATGATGGCTAGGCGGCATCCCAGCATTGGAGGTGAACTGGGTGGTCCTCATGTTCCAAAAATGCTCACCACTTTCTTCTTAGTATTCCTGTGGGTCTTCTATGTGCTGATGTCAACTCTTGAAGCCTACAAGCTTATCCCATCCCTTGCGTAGTTAAATCAGTAGAGGCTTGGAAACATGCCCTGCTATAACAATACGGTTGTGGTCATGGCGATGAACATGGAGACTAAATGGGTCCATGGTAAGCAGGTGCCTTTTAATGCACAGCTTAAGCTTGGGTTCATTTTACTTAAAACCTACTGATCTCCTGGGAAGAGATAATTCAGCAAAAACGTTCTTCAGAAGAGGTCTGGGCATGCCAACAATACATTGTTTTGACTGACATTCTTAAATGTCATCCACAACCACCAATTGTTACCACCACATCCACCACCAAAATCACTTCCAGTCCTGTATAGAGATTTCCATTAATATCACCAAGGATTTGTAATATGGCAGTCACGTCCACGGGACAGGGAGTTTCTTTTCTGCAAAAATGAAGTTTCACAAAATGCCCACATCCTCAGCAAAACGAAGGATGTCTAGAACCATATGGGCGTGACACACGAGCATTCCTAACACTAACAGTGCCATTACCTCTAGTCTCTCATCTTTGCACAAACATTTATTTTGGCATAGCAGTGAATGGCAGTGCTCGTGGCCGAAAAACTGTTGACCATACTTCTTGTCACTGCCTTCTATGGCTATGACAGAGGCCATGAACCAGAATGGAATCCTCTGTGGTCAGGGCTGCATTTGCTCCATGTCGCAAATGTGAAAGAAAAAAATGATTCCTGTATCTGTGGCCTCGAATGGTGATGGCTCTGCATATTATTGCTGAGGTAAGGGCCTCGTCTGTGGCATATGTAGTTCAGATAGAAGCAGAGAACGCTTGAATGAAAGGCCATTTGGAAAACACAAGAGCGAGAGAGGAACACGTGATCTGGTTTTCTCCCCACAGACTTGACCAACGCCAGACATTTCCTTCAAATGAAAACCTATTCTTACATATGAAAGTTACTAAGAAAAAAAAAGGTTTACCCTCATTCCTTGTATGTGTATCTTAAGTTTACTTTGTTTTTCCTTTACACATCGGTTTTATTTTCATTTCTGTGACACTGTTCTGTGCCATCACCAATATCCCCCTTAAAAGTGGTCACATCGATTGGCCACCTAGACTTTACCCCTGCCGATATGGTTTCTTAGGTCAGTTTCTAGTGAAGAATATATGAAGTGAGTACAATGAGGCTAGTCAATGGTTTGCATAATTGATGTAGAATCAAAAGTTGGAATAGCTAAACCATTCAGATGAGTGCCTTCAACGTCGAAATATTTGTAAAGCTATGATTCTTTAGTACTATTCAGTCCGCCTAGGTTCAATTTTATTTATCAATATGCAGTAGACTTCCATATGTCCTGACTAGATTCTCCATTTATTTTATTTATCTGTTTATTCACTTAATCACTTCTTTTGGTCTTGGATGAACTACTTAAGGAGAATGTTGTGTCTGCCACTCTCATCCATCATTACATTTGTTATTCATCATCCTCCATCATCACCCAGTGCGAGGCATGTTTTTTTCCTTCATCAGTCTGTCAACATTAAGAAAAAAGATGAACTTGATGTTCGTTGGGAATGTTAATGTTTTCCGTTCTATAGTCATATTTTATAAATGTTACACTATTGTTAAGCACTGTCATGAAATGATCAAATTTAAGGAAATGGATGTTTATACATTCATGAAAACATACATACATATATACATAAATACATACATACATACATACACAGTATACAAATATGCATACAGGTACTTACATAGGCTACATACAAACATATTTATGTGCATATATATAAATATATTATATATATATGTAATGTATATATATAATGTATAACATATATATATGTAATGTATATATATAATATATATGTACGTATATTATATATATATAACAACCATGATAGTGGGTAAATTCTAGCCATAATTTGAAGGTCATGAGAAATATCTGTAAATAATCAAAAACTTTGCTCTGTAAATAGATAGCTTATCGTATTCTTGGTCAGCTCTTAGTCAGTTTTATACGCGGTAGCTGTACTATTTCAGAATGTTTATATAGTATTCAAGAAACACAATTACCAACCGTAAAGAAAATGACACTTTTTTGCAGAGATACCAAGTTGAATTTGAAAAGAGATGTTGAATCAGTGAGTGGTGTAATCAGAAGGACGAGAGAAATGATCGTTGATAGAGGCTACTTACTTATTATTACCTCTTCCTTATGACAAAGCCATGCTGCTACACTCAGGATATGAATTCAGTACTTTGTATGTGTTTTGTCCAGTTTAATTCCTTGATTTCTCCCATTTCTGAACACCACTCTGGATTGTGGATACAAAATAGAGCAGTTGACTGAAATCTTGGATTCTGTAACCTGCCAAATGGAATACAAGAATAGTGGTTGTGTACATGTATGGTGGCTCTTGACCCGTTACAATGAGACATTCTGTCAAAAGAGATTTCACTTTTGTTTCTTTTTTTTTAATTATTTTGTAAGACGGTATTCCCTCACAGGAATTTTATGGAGAAAAAAAAACAAGACGGAAATCTTTTAGCTAATGTTCATGCTAACAGATCAAGCACCATATTTTCTACAGACTTCATACCTTTTGGAGGCTAACTTGAAGCATGTTGGCTCTTAAGACTGTTACCTCTTTCACTCCTGTCTAAAGCATTGGCATCATTTGACCTTGAACTTTTTTTGATCTTGAACTTTTTTATTTTATCTTTCTCGACTAAAAATTTCATTGATAGAGCAATAATGTGATTTTTATCCATTGTAGGAACATTTTGTACATAATGTTATTGAGATTACAATGTAACACGATGCGGGACGTGTGGGATTCTGTCCATCACCAAACGTGCGAGTACGCTGTGTCTATGTGCTTACTCGCCAAGGGCGTCTTGTGGAATTTGTTACCAACTTCTCCCAAATTTAATGGATTTTCCTACATGGCATATCTCTCTTTCATGAATAAAAAAAAATTACCTTCTTCTTATCAAGACTTCTGACAAAATCTAATGAAAATCATAAGTTAGCAATAAAAGGGTATAACAGAATTGTCTTTCACTTCATCCCAATTACAGAGTAAGTCATATACTGAACCAACTGCTTAAATCCTCCATATATATATATATATATATATATATAATATATATATATATATATATATATATATATATATATATATATATATATATATATATGTATATAAATATATATATATATATATATATATATATATATATATATATATATATATATATAATTTATATATATATATATATATATATATATATATATATATACATATATATATATATATATATATATATATATATTACGGTTAACATTTGAAAACAGGGAACTGACATGCTTCAAAAAAGCTCTTATTACTAAGAGTATTAAAACCGTAGGGGGTACACTCCAATATCTGTCTTTTTCCCATTCTTCATCTTGTTCTTTTCGTGTTGGACTAGACTTAAATTATTCCACAAATCAGTAAATACAGAAAATATTTAAAGCGACCGGAAAAATCACCGGTTTCCAAAAAAAAAAAAAAACGTAAAACTCAATGCAGCTTTCAAGAAAGCTTGACGAACTCTTGACAGTTTTCAAAACTGGTTAATTCAACAATGAATAACTAGTAAAACACAGTAGGGACTCGCGAGCTCATAAACATCTAAATTTACATTTTCTCTCTCTCTCTCTCTGCATTGCATATATAAGGGTCGGGTGACTGCAAAAAAAAAAATAAATAAATAAAAAAATAAATAAATAATCAAACAGCTTTAAAGAAAAATTAAAAATGACCAAAGTGAAAATTAACAATGGAATATAAATGGCAACTGATCTGGGGAGATTTTCCTTGAAACTTCACAAAATCATCTCTTTAGATTTTGAATACGCTTTTATGCAGTTGCCTTTATCATTTGCAAATATTTACATAATAATAGTCCCGGAAAAGTCCAAATTCCAGGGCTAAATACCAAGCACAATATCTATACTTCTTAAAATACTGAGAAAATGGGGAGGTGGTAGAGAACTGGAACCTATTAACTACAGACTGGACATTTACAATCGAAATGAATGTCCTAAATTTGTTTCATTTATTTACAAATTAGTGTTTATGGGGTTTAAACGTGTAATGCTAAGCTTATAGCAAGACTTCCTTTCTGCACAAGGATCATCCAAGTTAGCCAATACCAAAACGCCATACTAAACTACAGAAAAATATACGTTAAACAGTCACGAATCTTCCCACAACAAAACCTGATACCCCTTGTGTCATAATAAGTCAAATGACCTACACTTTTCCATTGTATATAACGTACCGAAAAACTCGGAAGACAGGTCATAAATACGGACAAATTGTGGAATTGAATTGAACTGAATACAGAATTAGGCCAAAGGCCAAGCACTGGGACCTATGAGGTCATTCAGCACTGAAACGGAAATTGACAGTAAAAGGTTTGAACGGTGTAACAGGAGGAAAACCTCGCAGTTGCACTATGAATCAATTGTTAGGAGAGGGTGGAAAGTAAGATGGAAGAACGAGAATATGAAAAGATGTACAGTAAAAGGAACGAAAGGGGTTGCAGCTATGGGCCGAAGGCACGCTACAAAGAACCTAAAGTAATGCCTACAGTGAACTGCATGAGGTGCACTGACGGCACTATCCCCCGCTATGGAGAACAAGTTGTGGAAGAAACCAACAGTTAGAATATTACAACAAAAGCTATTTTTCACTACTAAGAGCATCGTCTATGTAAGACAGATAGAAAGTTTGAAGACAATTTAGTAATTTCACTAGGAACTACACAATAAAAACAGGAATGGCACCCTGGTACAGAAAAATTTAAAACTATACCCACAGTCAACGAGTCCTGTGGTTTCATTATTATGCCTTGGCAAATATATATGATTTCATGCTCGCTGGCCGTGGCTAAGGCTACGAAAGTGTAGCGGTCGAAAAATATAAAAGACGACAGAAAGTATTTATTTCTCTTGTAATCTAAATGATGACGATAAAATATTGGATGTGCAACTGAAGCTTACAGCTCAATGGGTAATGTCATTTGACACAAGGTGTACAAGCTGGATACCATATGGACACAGAGTATGTCGTACGCCAAGATCAACAATGGTAACTTCACTAATAGCTATGAATTGATCGTGTATTTTGATTGCTTATTCAACTGCAGTTCGTACCATTGACGGTGAAGAATATGAAAAGCCGTGTGAGTATCTGGTTCGCAATTATATACATACATATACAGACATATATATATATATATATATATATAATTACTTGATATAACCAAAGGTAATAACATCAAAGACTAATAATATATATATATATATATATATATATATATATATATATATATATATATATATATATATATATATATATATATATATATATATATATATATATATATAAACTTGTGCTAGCAAACGACTTTGGAAGGTGGGAATGATTATATTATAGTCATTTTATCAAGCAAATTTAAGCATAAATACTACAAATTACTTTATGAATCAATCCTTCATTTACAATCTCTTAATCGCCTCCGAAGGTTTCTCGCATATATATGAGTTAGGCTTAAAATATTTCCATTTTCTTCTAAGCAAAATCACAGAAAACGATATTTAGGGTAACGGTAATAAACAATGGTTTTCTTGGCCCTCTAAACCCTGGCGCAGACCTTTTGGTTTCATACTATAAACTTCCTTTCTCCTTTAAAATGCCATTAGTGCACTAGGTAAGAAAATATACAGATATTTACTAATCTGTAATGTCCTCGGAATGCGACGAGCATTTTGCAATTAATATACGTAATTCTGAGGTTACGGCACACCCGATGACCACTCTTGAAATATTTAAATTGGCTACACACCATAATTAATTAATAACAGTGGATTCATTTGTTCTTAATAATATTACAAAAGAAAATAACTGTATAAACGAATTCAGGCTTGGTATAACAGCTTTCCCTAACTCATAATGCATTCTAACAGGTATAAATTCAATAAAGCTCGATGTCTGCACAATTGAGATAATGACACGCAAGGGATCCAAGCATAAAAGTTATATAAAAGCATAAAAGTTATATAACGGCTTTTGAACTCTGTCCAGTCTAATTCTCTCTACCGTATTTTTCTCGTACTCTTTTAGTCTAGGCTTGATCAAGTGCTGAACTGCATAGTTGATTGGGCAATGAGGCGTAGATATATTTTGTCTTAGATATTTGTAAATTATATATATACACAATTAAAATATTATATATACAAAATTAAAATATGTCTTTATAAAACTGCATTTGAAAATAAAAATGACTAAATGGTTAACTGAACTAAAAATACTTATACAAATTAAATATCTTGAGAAAACTTGGAGTATAAAAAAACGGCATATTTCTCATTTCGTAAAATGAACAAATTCACTTGCAACTACTACAATCTATTCACAAAGCTCTGATTCCTCAATCTCCTCATGCCATCAGACCATCCCCAACCCCTCTAATTCATCTTTTCACTAATAATGTTTGGCCACTTTTCCATATCTACACTTGTCTTACCCTTTCACGAAGTCTCACTCAACATATACATCACAAACGATCTCATACCTTTTGTTGTTGTTAGCTGTATTCAACAGCTGTCTACGTACACTTCACTTCCATAAAAGAGAGGCGGCTCAACAATCCTTCATGCATTACACATCAACGTAGGGCGCCTTTACATTCTCCATAATCCTCATCAATCAAATATATGTTAATCGTTCCAGTCTTACATCACTCAGATTAGCCTCCCTTCAATCTTCTATTGTCAACAGCTCTTAAAATACATGATTCGTCGACAAAGGCTTGCATTTAGTTCAGACATCTATCCAACAGCAACTTTCATTCTAAGAATGTATTTGTTCGACCAAAAATGGTGCACAATCCAGAGATAACATCAAGCTCGCCAAGTAAATTAAAATGGTAGAAATTTACTTCTATGATTTTCCCTGTAAAACTACGAAAATAAAAAGAAGTGAATACCTCTGAAACTAATTTAACTTTATTAAGTTAAAAAGACAAGAGCGAGATTGCTAGAATTGACACCATCCATTCTATGGGGTCTGAGTTATACCTAAAAGAACAAATTCAGTTCCATGACCTGAACTGTCTTTGATGCTCCTTCGGTGGCACAGAGAGAGAGAGAGAGAGAGAGAGAGAGAGAGAGAGAGAGAATTATAGCTTTACCATCTAATTACCCAAGATTCCGCATTGTTCTAAATGCTTCGCCATCAGACACAATGCGAGGGAAAATTTATTTCCAAGATTTCGAATAGCATTTACTATTCCTAACGCCAGAGAGAGAGAGAGAGAGAGAGAGAGAGAGAGAGAGAGAGAGAGAGAGAGAGAGAGAGAGAGAGAGGAGAGCAAATACATCTAAACCAAATTTATCTACAAAACTGTTCCTTCGACACCCTAAAAGACACAATGTCACCTTAAGAGCCGCGACAGTCCTCACGAATGAAAAGACCTTTTTGGGAGGAAATTGGCAACGTCAGGAAAGTTGGACAAACGGTAAACCTACCTTCCTCTTTGGTGAAGAGAGAGAGAGAGAGAGAGAGAGAGAGAGAGAGAGAGAGAGAGAGAGAGAGAGAGAGAGAGAGAGAGAGAGAGAAGGCGATTACTAGACAAAAGGACACCCCAAACAAAAGTCGTCTCTGGAGACGCGAGGACAAAGCACCCAGGTGCTAAAAATGGGAACCGTCTGTAATTACCAGAAGGCTTCCAGTCCCACCACCACTGACTTGTACGCTTCCAGACCCTTCGAGTAGCCGCCGTGTGGTTCTCGCCATTTGTCACTGGCGCCCATTGTGTGCTCGGTCTTTCTCTCCTTCTTCTTCTTCTTCCTCTATTTCACCGATCTCCACGCCCGCCATTTCTGGAAGGTCTTTCTCTTCTCCTTCTTTTCCACCGATCTTCCGCCATTTCTCGAAGAATGGAAGAAGAAAATGTATGGTGCCCGTCCAGTCACTGTTCCTTCCCAGGGCCCTCGAGACGGCGCGTCCTCCGCAGGAAATTTACGAGGGATCCTAATACGCTCATTACTGGCGATTTATACGAGGGACTTCTCTTAACATTCAGGGGATAGTCATGTATGTGAGAGGGCCAAGAGGGTCAAGGTTAACGGCCTATTAAGGCATTCTTTCTGACTTTAACGAGGAAATCACTGTGAATATATATTAGTCAATAGCGAGGAACTGTTTCCGTATGCAGATTGGTGTTGCTTGGTATTCTGTCAAGATACACTTTTTCTTTTACCCGAGATGGGCATGGTTTACCAAATCAAGCAGGCAGGTATATGATTCAGGAAATTGAAAAAAGTCTACTTATGTTGTAACCTCTACAGGGAGAAACAGAGTTATGTCAGAGACGGGACAAGAATTCTGTCAAGATATACTTTTCTTTTACCCGAGATGGGCATGGTTCACCAAATCAAGCAGGCAGGTATATGATTCAGGAAATCGAAAAAGTCTACTTATGTTGTAACCTCTACAGGGAGAAACAGAGTTATGTCAGAGACGGGACAAGAATTCTGTCAAGATATACTTTTTCTTTTACCCGAGATGGGCATGGTTCACCAAATCAAGCAGGCAGGTATATGATTCAGGAAATTGAAAAAGTCTGCTTATGTTGTAACCTCTACAGGGAGAAACAGAGTTATGTCAGAGACGGGACAAGAATTCTGTCAAGATATACTTTTTCTTTTATCCGAGATGGGCATGGTTTACCAAATCAAGCAGGCAGGTATACGAGTCAGGAAATTGAAAAAGTCTACATATATTTGTAACCTCTACAGGAAGAAAAAGATTTACGTGAGAGACGGGACAAGACGTATTTGTCCATATACGCGCAAATCATCAAAACTGTGATTTCAAGTACATCACAAGATCGATATTGAAATTTACGAAAATCAAAATCGATGTCAGTCTTCTGCGCCGCATTAGGAATCTACAGCATTAATTTTTGGACGAAAAACTCACACTGTTGAGGAAAAAGAAGAAAGTCAGGCGTATTCGCTATTTCTACCATTTACGACTGTACCTAAAAATAACTGTAATCTACGGAGGTGTAACTACAAACTTTGTATTCTATGTCAAAAGTTCAAATTATTGGTGAGGGAAAGCTAAAAAAAAAAAAGTACTCAAAATAGGAATGTACTCAGTGCAAGTTACTTTCCAAAAACAACTGCAATTAATAAAAGGAATTCCTGATTGATGAGAATTAAACTGAATATTGAATTTAGGCCAAGGCCAAGCACTGGGACCTATGAGGCCATTCAACGCTGAAACAGAAATTGACAGCAAAAGGTCTGAAAGGTGTAACAGGATAAAAACCTCGCAGTTGCACTATCAATCAATTGTTAGGAGAGGGCGGAAAGTAAGATGGAAGAAAGAGAATACGAAAGGAGGTACAGTAAAAGGAACGAAAGGGGTTGCAGCTAGGGGCCGAAGGCACGCTGCAAAGAACCTTAAGTAATGCCTACAGTGCACCGCATGAGGTGCACTGACGACACTAACCCCCGTACGGAGATCCGATTGATGAGAAGGCGTGAAGATAAAAGAACACTTAAAAGCACTAGAAATGTCTTTTCACAACGCCCCCCCCCCCACACAAAAAAAGGGTACTTTCCACATAAATGGTCTATCCTTTGAAAAATTCGATCAAGTTCCAAACAGAAGCAAATAATATTTTTGAAAGCTTTCACAATCCGACCACGTTCTAAATAGAAACGAAATTGTAGAAAAGTCGAGTAAATTTTGCATATATTTAAAAAAAGTTCGAACCAATTCTAAATAGCAATTTTCCTTAAAAAAATGTTTAGTAACTCTAAAACTGTTGAGCTTTTTTATACCGAAAAACTCCAAGCACTTCCAAACGGCAGGATAATTTTTTAAAAGTTACAACACATCTAAAAATTCCAAGCACTTCCATACAGCAAGATCATTTTCTATAAAGTTAGAACATATCTATGAGTTCTTAACAGAACTAAACACCGAAACATTCAAACACTTCTGAATTACACTAACGCTGGATTTTGAAATCGTACAAAGTTCAGAGTAAGAGCAGAGCCATAATGTATTAAACAGCAAATTCATACCTGCTTCTCTATACTGATGTATGGATTTTAGGCGTATCGGTCTTATTTTCTGTTCCCTCATATTTACTTATTTATCACCTTTTCTTATAGCTTGTCTCTCCCTTTTTGCAGGCTGATTTCCTTTTGGAATTGAGTACAGAATTGAATATAGAATTTAGGCCTTAGGTCAAGCACTGGAACCAATGAGGTCATTCAGCGCTGAAACGGAAATTGACAGTAAAAGGTTTGAAAGGTGTAACAGGAGGAAAACCTCGCAATTGCACTGTGAATCAATTGTTAGGAGAGGATGGAAAGTAAGATGGAAGAGAATATGAAAGGAGGTACAGTAAAAGGAACGGAAGGGGTTACAGCTAGGGGCCGAAGACACGCTGCAAAGAACCTTAAGTAATGCCTATAGTGCACCGCATGAGGTGCACTGATAGCACTAACCCCCTACGGGGGATTTCCTTTTGGACCCTCTTGAGTTTACCCCTACGGGGATTTCCTTTCAGGACCCGTTTAGTCTGTATGAGTTTATAGTCGGCAAATATGAGCGATTCTTTTAGCAGTGACGAAGAAGCTCTTGTGTTAGCTCTGTCCATAAGCAGTGGGGGTTTTCAGCTGATGATTTAAAGGAAGAAAGAAAGAATGAAAAGAGATAGAATTGTATTCAAAAATGCTCAAACGCCTTATCAACAGAGGAAAAATATCATTTAAAAATTCCGAACGTTTCCTATCTAGAAAATAATTTGTTATAAATGAATTCATAATACAACAGCAGAACTGCAGTTTGACTAAAAGTTAGAAAACATTTTCTCAAAATAACGCCTAAAACTGGAAATTTAGAGCCTGAAAATTTTTCGAAACTGCACATTTTGTATTTATGACTTAAATCATATAAAAAGTTTGAACGCTATTGATTAGTTTTTCCAAAGTTAAAATGACTGCGGACGTGAAGAGAAGGCAAAGCTAATTCAGTCACTGCACAAAATTAAATTTCGAAAAAATTTCGAACGAATTCGAATTTCGGTTCTGTTCTGAAACGCGTCGGTTCGTTCCGATCTGAGCCAGTGCGCGCGTTCAAATGAATAGACATTTCTTTTCCGAAATATTCTAGCTTAACTCTGTCCATAAGGGTTTTCGAAGAATAATTGATTTTGAGAATTTCAGCAGAACGCATTCTCAAAAAATAGCCGACTACATTTTGAAAAGTTGGGCCAAAATTAAATTTCGAAAATTTCGAACGAATTCTAAATAGCCGAAGAATAGGATTTCGAAATATTCTAAATAGCCGAAGAATAAGATTTTGAGAATTTCGAACGCATTCTAAATAGCCGACGAATGGGATTTCCAAAATTTCGAACGCATTCTAAATTGCCGACAAATGGGATTTCGAAAATTGCTAACGCATTCTAAATTGCCGACGAATGGGATTTCGAAAATTCCGAATGCATTCTAAATTGCCGACGAATGGGATTTCGAAAATTCCGAACGCATTCTAAATAGCCGACGAATGGGATTTCGAAAATTTCGAACGCATTCTAAATAGCCGGCGAATGGGATTTCGAAAATTCCGAACGCATTCTAAATTGCCGACGAATGGGATTTCGAAACTTTCGAACGCATTCTAAATTGCCGACGAATGGAATTTCGAAACTTTCGAACGCATTCTAAATTGCCGACGAATGGGATTTCGAAAATTTCGAACGCATTCTAAATAGCAGTAGAATAAATTTTGAGAATTCCGAGCGCATGCTAATTAGCAGCATAACTGTCTTTCAAAGACGTCTGGGATGAACATCGGACAAGACAAACATGATTACAGGTTCGTATATTTACCTTTGAGCACACACCTGTGCAGCATGCATGGTTGAGCAGGTTAATTGGAATAATCAAGAACACGGGACAGACGTTTTTTTCTCCTTACACCTTCAGAGAAGAAGAAGAAGAGTACTTCTTATTCTTGCCTGTTCGTTTAAAATCTGAATCGTCCATTTGGTGTTTTAGTTTTCTGTAAAAGAAGCTAAAACTTTGTCTGTTCGTCCGTACTTTATCTGTCCACCCACAGATCTTAAAAACTACTGAGGCTACAGGGCTGCAAATTGGTTTGTTGATCATCCACCTTCCAATCATCAAACATAACAAACTACAGCCCTTTGGCCTCAGTTGTTTTTTTTAAGTTAAATTTTGCCATAATCGTGCTTCTGGCAGCGATATACGATAGGCCACCCTTGGACTGTGGTTAAGTTTCATGGGACGCGGCTCATACAACACTATATACATATTTTCGGTGGCCTTGATTATACGCTGTAGCGGCTGTACAGAAAACTCGATTGCGCCGTAGAAACTCCGGCGCATTTTTTACTTTTTTTTTTTTTAAATAGGTGTTTCGTGACCTAATACTTTAATTTGAGCACTAAATAACAAAACATTTTAAAACGATCATTTTCCCAGCCTTGTGTTTAAATGAATTAATCAACGAAGAAAACATGATCTAAACAAGTGAAAATGCGTTGAAGTCGCTTCGTCGCAATCGAGTTTTCTGTACAGCCGTTACAGCGTACAATCAAAGCCACCGAAAATAGATCTATCTCTCGACGGCCTCGGTATGATGCTGTGTGAGCCGCGGCCCATGAAACTTTAACCTATATCTCTTTGACAGAAGCACGATTATGGGTAAATTAACCGTAAATAAAAACAGAAACTACTGAGGCTAGAGGGCTGCAATTTGGTATGTCTGATGATTGGAGGGTGGATGACCAACATATCAATTGGCAGCCCTCTAGCTTCAGTAATTTTTAAGATCTGAGGGCGGACGGACAGACAAAGCCACCTTAATAATTTTTTTTTACAGAAAATTAATAATAGAAAATTAAGGCTTTTTCCCGAATTTCTTCAAGCTTAGATAGAGCCACAAAAACACAATAATGCTTATTTCTAAAAAATCAATTTCTCGATTCAAAAACTTTTTCTTGAAACGATACGTTTACCACTGCAAGCCTTGAATCCGATGGGATAAATAATGAAGAAATCACTGCATCCCTGGTTGGTTTCGAAGCCACGCACGAAAGCAGAGTGAAGTTATCTCTTAATCGACCATGCTATGAAGGAGGGTTAAAATCCATTTATGATTGTTTATATATATATATATATATATATATATATATATATATATATATATATATATATATATATATATATATATATATATATAAAGATCTATACATATAAAAGATAAAGTTTTCCTACATAAATAACTGCTCTAACTATATTTTACAGACTGAATAATAAAAAAATCACTAAAATTAAAAATTTTTTATTCCATCTTTTCAAACTTGATTCACCACAGAAGAAGGTTTTTTAAAAATGAACGCCCAACGCCTAGAATCGCTGGCAAGAACTTTTTTTAAAGGGCAAAAACAGACAAGTTTTTCGGCAGTGGAACACAATGTGGCCCAAAAGCCATATAGGGTAGGAGTCCAAGCCATATTTAAGAAAATGGAACATAATGAGAACCGAGAGATAACATATTATGTAAGTACAAATAACATCAACGGAAATTGGCAATTTGTGAATACATTCATAAACCTACCTTTGTATTCTACTAATGAAAAAGTACAACTATCTCTCAGTTCAATACGAGAGAGAGAGAGAGAGAGAGAGAGAGAGAGAGAGAGAGAGAGAGAGAGAGAGAGAGAGAGAGATCGTGATCACTGGGAGACCTTTTCATGGTCTCACGTCTATAAAAGAGAGAGAGAGAGAGAGAGAGAGAGAGAGAGAGAGAGAGTATCCTCCCTAGGCCTGGCAGACAAAGGAAGCGACCTATTCAATTTCAAGGTGAAAGAGCGAGAAAAAGACAATAGAAGGTTTCTTTTTTAAGGTCTAATTGAGAGGAGCAAAGAGACGTACCCATAAACTAAGAGAAGAGAGAGAGAGAGAGAGAGAGAGAGAGAGAGAGAGAGAGAGAGAGAGAGAGAGAAGCGCAGACCAGAAAGGTAACTGAATATTTTTAATATGAATACTTTTCTAAAGATGCATAGACCTGAACACGTCATTCGCTACTGAATATCAATATATACGAGTAATATATATATATATATATATATATATATATATATATATATATATATATATATATATATATATATATATATATATATATATATATATATATATATATATATATATAAATATTATATAATATATACACATATATATATACAGTTATATTTAAATACATATAAATAAAATATATATATATATGCACATATATATGAATGAATTTTATCACATCACCATGATTCACATACAAGCATTAAGCTACAAGCGTCCTTTAATATCCAATTCGCTCTACCTTGGAAATAATATACTTTCATATATGTTACCCTAATGGGAATTTTTTAGTTGATATTAAGTTCGTCGTCTCGTGGGCTCGAACCACGGAGGACAAGAAGTCAGGACTACAGTGACGCCTTAAACGACACGGCCATCATATATATATAAATTATATATATATATATATATATATATACATATATATATATAATATATATATATACACACATTAAATAAAGAAATTAACCCATTAAATACGAACACATTACTCACAAAGTAAAAAGCCTATTTACAATAAAAAAAATATGCTGTATAACTGTATAATAAAAACACAGCATATACCACATAAAACCACTTCCTGTGAACTATGCATTATCTTTTTAAAATAATAACACAAAGGAACAATGCAGTCT
>NC_089794.1:31873197-31888197 GCF_040412425.1 Macrobrachium rosenbergii | reverse complement strand
AGGCCAGATGGTCATTAAACGAGAGAGAGAGGCCTCTTCTTTTCACCGGCCATCCGCTCATTATCGCCATCAGGTGATACCGGAACAAAAGGAATGCTAAGAATTAAATTAAATGAGACTATATATATATATATATATATATATATATATATATATATATATATATATATATATATATATATATATATATATATATATATATATATACCTTTCAGACCTTCTTCCTGTCGGTTTCAGTTTCAGCACTGAATGGCCTCATAGGTTCAGCGCTTGGCCTTTGGCCCAAAATTTTATATTCTATTCTATATTCCATCCTGGATAAACCCCTTAAAAAAATAAATAAATAAAAAAAAAAAAATATATATATATATATATATATATATATATATATATATATATATATATATATATATATATATATATTATTAAGGGTTTATCCAGGATGGAATATAGAATCGAATATAGAATTTAGGCCAAAGGCCAAGCGCTTGGACCCATGAGGTCATTCAGCGCTGAAACTGAAACCGACAGGAAGAAGGCCTGAAAGGTGTGACAGGAGGAAAACCTCGCAGTTGCACTAGGAATCAACTACTAGGAGAGGGTAGAAAGTAAGATGGAAGGAACAGATTATGAACGGAGGTACAGTAAAAGGAATGAAAGGTGTTGCAGCCAGGGGTAGAAGGGTTTATCCAGAGGAAACAGAAGGGCAATGTTCACTGCCACAGTCTTGCATTAACTGCTAAAAAGTGGATGATCCTTGTGCAGGAAACTTCCGCAATATTTGGCGATTTATACCCCTATAATGAGGGACCATCATTAGTTTGTCGAACACCCTGCACACACACATACACACACACATAACACACAAACGCACACGGTAAGTCTTTGATAAACACTAGCAGTTGCTGAATAATAAGTCTTCATTTCCATTAACTCTTTTACTCCATTTCTTTAGCAATTTCTACTCTTCCTATTTTCTGTACTCATAACGTCTCTTTCTCTCTCTCTCTCTCTCTCTCTCTCTCTCTCTCTCTCTCTCTCTCTATATATATATATATATATATATATATATATATATATATATATATATATATATATATATATATATATATATATATATATATAATATATATATATTATATGAATATATATATATATATATATAAATATAAAAATATGTATATATATATTATATATATATATATGAGCTTATATGCATGCATGTGTGCACATTGTGTGTCCTAGCAAAGAAAGAACAAATTAGACCAATTCCCCAAAAATTCACTACTGCCCAAAGAAGTCAATTATGTATCCCACAATTAGTCGACTACAGTAGGCCACAAACACTGTTGAGAAAGGCACTGTGGTAGCGACAGCATCCCTTTCTAAATAGAAAAGATACACCCTCTGGCGTCACTCTTTTTAGGAAATAGGAGTTGAGATATATATAAGTATATATATATACATATATATATATGTATATATATAATATACATCAAAAATATATATATATATATATATATATATATATATATATATATATAGAGAGAGAGAGAGAGAGAGAGAGAGAGAGAGAGAGAGAGAGAGAGAGAGAGAGAGAGAGGGGTCATATTAAACACAAAAGGTTTGCTTGCCGATATCGTTATCATAAACAAATTATACATGAAATCGGTGATGGACACATGTACACTGTATTGTATGACCTAATAATTAATTTTCATTTAAATATACTAACACAGCAATGATCACGATTATTAACGAAGCAAACAACTGAAACAAAAGACTATCATTTGTGGATCTCATACAGACACCGTTCTGAATATGGTTTCATTCCCTTTACTGCAGTGCTTTGTAATTCTTCCAGTTTTTCCCAATTCCTATCATCTCGTACCTTTAATCAGGTGGGTGTATCTTTTCATTTTGCTGTAACGCCAGTTAAAATATTAAACAAACCGATCAATTATGGTTCTATTCAGTCTCCCTTACTTCTTTATTTTCATCACTTCACCGTCAAATGGAATCCCACTTTGCAATATGCTTCAACAGATCCGTTACGATAACATATCTGCACAATCAAATCTGAGGACCATAAACTTCTCCTCTCCTCTCTCTCTCTCTCTCTCTCTCTCTCTCTCTCTCTCTCTCTCTCTCTCTCTCTCAAAAAAAAAAAAAAAAATTAAAAGGGAAACTCTACGGGAGGGTCGCCACTCTCTTCGAAATCTTGCCAGCTAATAATTGAAATATGATCTGACAAAGGCTCGTGGTGGGCCGTTCCAACGATAAAACCCTTCGTATTAAAAGGAGTCATTTCTGTGGAAGGATTAGGAGAGAGAGAGGGAGAGAGAGAGAACATGATCAGTAGCATAGGAAGACGGGTTTTCATAGAGAGAGAGAGAGAGAGAGAGAGAGAGAGAGAGAGAGAGAGAGAGAGAGAGAGAGAGAGAGAGAGAGAAAGCTTACACGCTAAAAGATGAGTTACACCTATTTCACACTCGACTAACGTTCCTTTGGAGCGGAGATTGGGGTTCCCATCTGGAACCTGTTGATCAGAAGAGTAATCTATACCTTCTCCTTCTCCTTATATATTTTACATATATATATATATATATATATATATATATATATATATATATATATATATATATATATATATATGACTATTTATCACATCACAGTGATTCATATACAATCAGAAAGCTACAAACGTCCTTTAATATCCAATTCACTCTACCTCGGAAATAATATATTTTCATATATGTTACCGAAGGGGAATTTTTTTGTTGATAATAAGTCCACCGTCCCGTCACCGTCGCTGGTTCGACCCCACGGGACGGTGGACTTATTATCAACAAAAATTCCCCTTCGGTAACATATATGAAAATATATTATTTATATTATTTGGATATTAAAGAGTGAATTGGATATTATATATATATATATATATATATATATATATATATTATATATATATATATATATATATATATATAATATATTTATATATATATATATATATATATATATATATTATATATATATATATATATATATATATTATATATATAATATATAAATATATATATACAGTATATATATGTGTATATATATATATATATATATATATATATATATATATATATATATAAATGTGTGTCTTCTTGTAGACTAAGAGTTAAGCAGATGTCAACTATAAGACAGTTCATGACGATGGAATGCAAATTCTCTCTCTCTCTCTCTCTCTCTCTCTCTCTCTCTCTCTCTCTCTCTCTCTCTCTCTCTCTCTCTCTCTCTTCATTAAAAGACATTTATATGAAATTTCTGAGCTTCCACTGTTGAATATCCACATGATTTCTGAAAAGAATCATCATACCCTTCTTTACCGTTTTACATTTGCGAACATTATACACTTGTTCAAGTTTTTCGAATTTGGAATTTTTCAAAAACTTATTTCATCAGGATCTCTCTCTCTCTCTCTCTCTCTCTCTCTCTCTCTCTCTCTCTCTCTCTCTCTCTTTCTAGTCGTCTGTCTATATAAATGTGTGAATGTGATTTTTTTTTCATTTTTAAATGAATTTTTTATCAAATCCTTTTACTAATCTTAACGTGTATTCTTATCTCATCTAGACTTCCTGACCTTTATTATTAAGTTTGGTTGAAGTTAATAATAATAATAATAATAATAATAATAATAATAATAATAATAATAATAATAATAATAATAGCGACAGCGTAAATATTTTCCTAAATGTTAGTAACAACAACAACGATCATAATACTAATTAATACCGGTAATTTTACGCACGTGATCGATCCCCAGAAGACTACGAACTTTCCCCCATAATAACCTATTCATTTCAATCCCCGTGGGAGGTAAATTCATCTTTGACAAAAATACATCTGCTTCCTGAAAGATAGCCAACTGCTATATATAAGTTAAGTATATCTTAGTTTAACCAGACCACTGAGCTGGTTAACAGCTCTCCTAGGGCTGGCCGGAAGGACTAGATTTATTTTTACGTGGCTATAACTGTTATAAATTGCAAATGGCAAAAGTAAATAATAATAATAGTAATAATAAATTTTACTAAGTCAAAACTACCACCTGAAAACCATTTACAAATCAGGGACTCCTCAGACCGAGGCGAATAATTCAAACAAGAAAACGCTTTGCAAATCAGAGACTCCTCAGATCGAGGTGAATAATTCAGTCGGGAAAACCTCAAACCAATCCTTCCTACCATTAGCCCTCATCGTTCCTCAATTGTACTTCAGAGGATACAGAGATTCACAAAGGCAATGATTATCATGAAAGAGAACTGGTTACAGCCCTTCCACATACCCATGATAACTATGCTACCTCGTCTCCGCTCTCCACGATATCTCCCACACACACACAAACACACACACACACACACACACACACACACACCTGTACTCATTCCCACTTTCAGATGGGAAATCCTTGGGTACAAATGTGTCCAAGGGTGGGTCCGCTTAGTAGTAAGTCAAGACTGGGACAATGTTTCTTTCACTGCGAATACCATTTCTTTTCACGCTGCTGCCGAAACATCAAAATAAACTGACATGCATGAAGAATGTATTAGGCTTCATGTAGGTCAGTTAATTTTAATACGTTCGTTATGACGTTGGTCTTTTGACTGCTGACAAGTTGAGTTGGACTGGATTATAAAATTTAGGTCAATGGCCAAGCGCTGGGACCTAAGAGGTCATTTAGCGCTGAATGGGAAATTGACAGTAAGAAGGTTTGAAAGGCGTAACAGGAGTTAAATGTCCCAGTTGCACTGTCCTTTGAATTCTCATATTTAAAATCTTTTACAATATTCTTTAATCCTTTGAATTCCTATATGTGAAATCTTTTACAATATATTCTTTAATCCTTTGAATTCCCATATGCAAAATCTTTTACAATATTCTTTAAAATCCTTTGGATTCCCATACGTAAAATATTTTACAATGTCCTTCAATCCTTTGAATTCCTATATGTAATCTTTTACAATATTCTTTAATCCTTTGAATTCCTATATGAAACATCTATTACAATATTCTTTAGTCCTTTGAGTTCCCATATGTAAAATCTTTTACAGTATTCTTTAAGGCTTTGAATTCCCATATGAACAAAACCTTTACAATAATCTTTAATCCTTTGAATTCCTATATGTAAAATATTTTACAATATTCTTTAATCCTTTGAATTCCCATATATAAAATAAAATCTTTTATAATACTCTTTAATCCTTTGAATTCCCATATATAAAATAAAATCTTTTATAATACTCTTTAATCCTTTGAATTCCTATATATAAAATCTTTTACAATATTCATTAATCCTTTGAATTCCCACACGAAAAATCTTTTACAATATTCTTTAATCCTTTAAATTCCTATATTAAAAATACTTTACAATATTCTTTAACCCTTTGAATTCCCATGTGAGAAATCTTTTACAATATTCTTTAATCCTTTGAATTCCCATATGAAAAATGTTTATTGAACTTGATTCTCTCAAGTCACAGATGGAAACACATTCATGTAATGAAAATTCTATAATTAAGTTTAATGTTTTCGAACACTTCTCACAAGAAGATTTATCGAGATGAAAATCAGTCACAAATGCTACATGAATTGGCCTGTATTGCGGATTAGGTCCATTTTTGTAAGTCAAATGCTGTTAGCCGCAGTTGGAGAGAGAGAGAGAGAGAGAGAGAGAGAGAGAGAGAGAGAGAGAGAGAGAGGTTACCGACGAGGCTCTCCCGTTGTCAATTACGAGATGGTAAGGTATACTTTTCCACGGAGTTCTGATCACACATGTCTGCTATCTCTCTCTCTCTCTCTCTCTCTCTCTCTCTCTCTCTCTCTCTCTCTCTCTCTCTCTCTCCCAGCTGTAAACAACAGCAGTCGACGAACAGCTAAGGACTTAATTCGCATTACATGCCAACAACAGAGTCATACTTTATTTTTTGGAAACTAGTATCCATGTCATTCCAACTTCTTCAGGTGTCGGTATCATAAAGAGAGAGAGAGAGAGAGAGAGAGAGAGAGAGAGAGAGAGAGAGAGAGAGAGAGAGAGAGAGAGAGATGACAAGGAGTCCCAAAATACGAAAGGTCTAAATCTCAGACCGGTTGCGTGGTAGAGATTTGTTGGGAAGCGGGGGGTGGGATTGGGGGGAGGGAGTGGAGGTGAATGTTTGGAGCAAAGAACTGTAGAAAAAAAAATACACATCTACCAGGTAGACAAATGAGGTAGTTTAGGCAGGGGGACACCGCGACGGGGTCAGGTAGGGTAGAATGTGACATGATAATTAGTCTTCGCAGCGGGGCAGCCTTCCACGTGCCCAAACCAGCCGCTCCGGGAGGCTGACGGATCGCCGTCAGGGTATGAGATACAAGGCAGCTCTTCGGAGGGCACCATACCCAGCCGTCCTATAGGACCCGTGCCTTATAGTTTGTTTTTTTGGGGGTTGGGAGTTGCTACAATATGTCCTGTTACCCTTCTACGAATGCATTTCGGGAGGGATGAGGTTGCAATCCCCATACTCTGGTGGCTTATGCGACAGGGAGCCTAGTATTCCTTGGATGTCACCCATTTAGAGGCGGCTAGGCCTAATTTTTCTTGATAGACAAGAAACTTGTGCCTATTATCATTAATTTTCTACAGCAACAATAATAATAATAATAATAATAATAATAATAATAATAATAATAATAATAATAATAATAATAATAACCACTAAAATCGGCATACAAGTAGACCACACGATATAGTGTCAAGATAATAGTAATAGTAACAATTACAACTACCGTAAGGGGAACAGGAATAGTAATAATAGTAACATTAAGAAAAAAGTAGAAAATGCGAGGAAGTTTCTTCAGCGCAATCAAGTTTTCTGTACAGCCGATACAGCGTATAATCAAGGCCACCGAAATCAGATCTATCTTTCGGTGGTCTAGGTATAATGCTGTATGATCCGCGGCCTATGAAACTTTAACCACGGCTAGTGGGGGCCTATTATATAATTTATATATCGTTGCCAGAAGTACAGTCATGGCTAACTTTAACCTTAAATGAAATAAAAATTTGATATGTTTGATGATTGGAGGGTGGATGCTTAACATGCAATTTGTCCCCTAGCCTCAGTAGTTTTTGATGATTGGACAGAAAAAGTGCGGATGGATGATCAACATACCAATTTACAGAAAACAGCCCTCATACAGCATATATATATATATATATATATATATATATATATATATTCATATATATATTTATATATATGATGAGACAATGAAAGCAGAGAAATATCAAACAGTGACGGACGGTCACAGACAAAGCCGGAAAAAAGTATCTAGTCTTACATCCTATTTTCAGAAGTATCCCCGAAAAATAAGAAAACTAGACACTAGGTTTTTAGTTTCTTCAGGTAACGATGAGGTATGGTTAAAAACTATATGGTCATCTCGAATACAGAAATATTCAATTTAATATCATTAAATTTGTGTTTATGTGTGCGTGAATTTAATTTGAATTTATGTAAGCAATTCTTTATGATACATTATGTGAATTTCAAATTCCGTTGGTATAGTGGTCAGTGTCAAAACTCAGATGTCGCAGGTTCGCGTCTCCCCAAGGAATGAAAATATCATGGTCAGTTACTGCAGGGGTCAGGTTGAAACCAGCATTCTTTGGAAAATTTCAATGCCCCCTTTGGTGCGCTTGTTCAGGTTTCATTCCAATAAGAAGAAGAGTTGAAATATTCCAGTCAATCCCAAGCTCGAATGAAAGAGAAGGGACTGTTCACGTACAAATCTGATATATAATACAGATGTATAAATACAGCAGCTGACTTCCTTAAAATATTAAATAGAATCAAAACACACAAAATTACACAGCAGAACTTAATTTACAATCCAATAGGCAACTCTTGGTTTAAAATTTATTTTTCTTCTTTTCGAAGTTTCTATCTCTTCAGAAATAATAACGAATGATTATAGAAAACTTCTCGTCAGTGTATAATGTTGATGATTTCAGCTACGACCGGGCAGCGCTCAGTTGCTCCCCAGATGCGGTCAAGTGAAGGTGAATCCGGAAAAGAACTAAAAATTCATATACTGAGGCTAGAGGGCTCAAATGATTGGAGGGTGGTTAATCAACTACCAATTTGACAAATCAATTCCCAGAAAAAGTGCGGACGGACAGACGCACAATGGTTTTCTTTTCAGAAAACTAAAAATCAAAAGAATCATAAATCAAAGTCATTATTTACAAGTTAACTTATGGTCATCTCAAAATATTAATTTAAGTCACTTCTTTGAACATTATTTCAAACAATTCACAAACTCCAGAATGATACTGAAGCATCATCACATTAAAATTTAACTATAAAATCCTGACTGTCGAATTTACAATTTTTACAGAATAATTCCAGTTCCAATCCTGGGTTCTTTAACCCTCGAAATCTAACGCAATATCGTCACTTTACGTCAGATAATTCAACAACTCAAATCCCGAAGGTGAACTAAAAGAACTAAAATTTATATCTCCTCATATATTATGAGTCACTTCTTGTCAAATAGTTCACAAATCCCGAAGGTGAACTAAAAGAACTAAAAATCATATTTCCTCAAATATTTTAAGTCACTTCTTGTCAAACACTTCAACTAAAAGAACTTAAATTCGTATTTCCTCAAATATTTTGAGTCACTTCTTGTCAAACATCTCACAAATCCCAAAGGTGAACTAAAAGAACTATAAATTTCATATTTCCTCAAATATTTTGACCATCCTTAAACCCACCCAGAGTTCCCAATCCAGGAAGACTTTGTTCTCTGTCCTGACAGGTATTTGGACCTCGAATTAACAGCGAATGCGTTATCCTGTCAGGAAAATTGAACTGCGACGGTGGGTGGCGCCGAATGCCTGTGGTTACGCTTGTGTGACGGAACTGGAAGCAACCCCCACCCTCCTCCCCATCCCCAACAAACCCTACTCCCCCCAACCCCCAACAAACTCCTACAGCTGGGAAAAACATGGAAGGGTAGATTTTTTTTTCTCTTTCCTTTACCGAGCAGAAAGGGTATTGGTTTTTTCTTTGTTATTGCGGTTTTTCATCGTTACAAAAATATAAAAAAGAATTAGGTTCTCTTTCTCTATTTCTTTTACAGTATTTAAGGGAAAATTTTCAATAATAATAATAATAATAATCATTAATTCGTAATAATGAGAAAAATGAACAACGAAAAAATTCGACAAAAAAAGTACCCATCAGAGAGCATAACTCTGCCAAGGACACTTCAGAGCGAATAAACAAATTCGCTGTGCTTTTCCAGGTCGGATAAGTGCCCATCTTCTGCCAAAACTACAACCTGTCCTTTGACGTTACAAGGTTAAACTTAGTGAACCTTCAAGTTTAAATGTTTTTAATATGAACAGACTAACACAAACCGGGGGTGGATATAATGCATTTAAATCACAAGAAATATGTGGCATTTAAAAATTAAAATCGGAAGGTGCCTATAGAGCATTTAAATCACAAGAAATATGTGGCCTTTAAAAATTAAAATCGGAGGGTGGATATAAAGCATTTAAATCACAAGAAAAATGTGGCCTTTAAAAATTAAAATCGGAAGGTGGTTATGGAGCATTTAAATCACAAGAAATATGTGGCTTTTAAACATTAAAATCGGAAGGTGGCTATAGAGAATTTAAATCACAAGAAATATGTGGCCTTTAAACATTAAAATTGGAAGGCGGCTGTAGAGAATTTAAATCACAAGAAATATGTGGCATTTAAAAATTAAATTCGGAAGCTGGCTACAGAGCATTTAAATCACAAGAAATGTGTGTCATCTAAAATTCCAGAACTTACTTTTTGGGGACTCACTTATTATTTTTAACTATTACAAACACCATGAATATGAGACATTTAAACAGCCATAAATCTGTGAATTTAACCTGAGGCAGGTCCAACTTATTTCATTCAACTATCAGCAAATGACCTATATTAATCCACGTGTATGAAAGATACGATATACAATAGGCTACGAAGCATTCAAAGGAAGTGCCTAATAAATACATCTTCCTAATTTCATCAAGTTCACTTTACCAGTTCTTGAGGTACACTGTTAGCACACATAAATGACAAATAGCCAACTTATAACTCTTTTGTCTGAAGACAAAAATACTTAACCGCGAGGCTAGACCCATCAGCATTTGCATGCTTTGTATATTTAGTAAGAAATGTCGTCAAACAGAAAAAAAATTATTTTTCTTGGTCTTACATTTTTTATGTAGCCTATCTGAGCCTCCTGAATTCAAGCATCTTTCATGCCTGTTTAATAATAATAATAATAATAATAATAATAATAATCTATTTCAGACAATGATACGATATAAGTAAAGAATTATGGCTATTATTCTCATTCTGTTGAACATACAAACATCCATAAGGAACAAGCTTACAGGCAACTGACTTAGCTTTGCAAGGACGGCTTTCAAAAAAAGAATGCCCTTTCTCCTGTACAAAGCAACAAAATATTGCCAATACAACAACATCCTCTTGGCTGGACCACTGTAAAAGGTCTCAGCGCCTAAATGAGTCTTATTGTGACCAGGAACCTTCACTGCAATCCTGCAACACCTTACGATGACAACCCTTTACAGGTGCTATTCAACACCCCACACCTCCCTGCCGTGATCCCCTTAAGTGAACCACTACCTGCTATTAGTTGGGACTTCCGGGAAGAACTACTAGGAAGATAGGTCCTTTGGGATGGCGTCAGAAACTAGCTGCGATCAATAGGGCAACCTGCAGATACTACACTATGCAATAAAGCGAACTGCTAAATGAACGCCACAGGAGAGATCCAGTAGTATTTTTTTTTTTTTCAGTTAAATAGCTGTGTTTCTGGAGTAGAGCAGAGTTACTTTCATATTCACAAACGTTAAGTCACAGGCGTCTTTTAATATCCGATTCGCTCTACCTAACCGATGGGGAATTCTATCTGATTAACGATTCGGCACCTGTGAGATTCGAACGCCCGACAGTGCGAATCGACGACTTCTAGAGACGGCATCCATTCGGCTGTCCGTGAAAGTCGTCGATCAGCACTACTGTCCGATTGCAATAATTACAATCGCATCAAAGATATTTGAGTCTGCCTTTTTTTTTTGTCTTCTGTAAAAGAAAACTATTGAGATGGCTTTGCCTGTCCGTCCGCACGTTTTCTGTCCGCCCACTGATCTTAAAAACTACTGAGGCTAGAGGGCTGCAAATTGCTATGTTGATCATCCATCCTCCAATCATCAAACATACCAAAATGCAGCCTTCTAGCCTCAGTAGTTTTGATTTTATTTAAGGTTAAAGCTAGCCATAATCGTGCTCCTGGCAACGATATGGGACAGGCCACCACTGGGTCGTGGTTAAAGTTTCATGGGCCGCGGCTCATACAGCATTATACCAAGCCACCGAAAGACACATCTGTTTTCGGTGGCCTTGATTATACGCTGTACAGAAACTCGATTGCGCCGAAGAAACTTCGGCGCATTTTTTACTTGTTTAGCGAGGCGTCTCACGTTTCTACAAACTTCGGACAACAAATTCGGACTTAAAGTTAACCACTCAACCGACACTTGCATCAATATCCTGAAAACGTTACTGAACATCTGTTTTCTTAGGGTTTGAGGATGTGAGAAAAACATCTGACTGGACAAACAACACGAAACTCTCCCTGAAGCTTTGCAAAAGTTATGCTACACTGCTGATTCTCCACGTAGGAATTCTGTTTCAAATGGGGTAGCGTATTTTCTCATTGGACCCTTAAACGGGCTCCGTCAAGGTAGCATTCTCTCACTGTATCTATTTAATATGGACACAGTTGTCCTCAATATTAAACTGAACCAAGTCCCAATCAAATGCACCGTCAACGGAACAGCAACAAACAATCTCTGTTACGCCGATTACTGTTGTAAGTCTGACACCAGCAAATTAATTATTCAATAATTTTAAACAGGTGCCATACGAGTGAATGAATATTTAAACAGGTAAAAATACGCAAGTTTATTCAGCGCAATCGAGTTTTCTGTACAGCCGCTACAACGCATAATCAAGGCCACCGAAAACAGATCTATCTTTTGGTGATCTCGGTATAATGCTCTATAAGCCGCGGCCCATGGAACTTTAACCACGGCCCGGTGGTGGCCTATCTTATATCGTTGCCAGAAGCACGAGTATGGCTAACTTTAACCTTAAATAAAATAAAAACTACTGAGGCTAGAGGGCTGCAGTTTGGTATGTCTGATGATTGGAGGGTGGATGATCAACATTCCAATTTGTAGCCCTCTAGCCTCAGTAGTTTTTTTAGATCTGAGGGCGGACAGAAAAAAAGTGCAGACGGACAGACAAAGCCGGAGCAATAGTTTTCTTTTACACAAAACTAAAAAACAACTAGAACTACAATATTATTAATAGTTTTTATGTAAAGTATTCAAAAAACAAATGTTACTCTCCAGAAAGCTGTTACTCACACAAAGCAACCCATACTTTTCTTTGGCAAGAATAACAACAAACAATTTAGGATAACAAATGCTTCTTTCCAAAAAGCTGTCAGTCACACAAAACAATCAAAATTCCACTTTATCAAGAACAATAAAAAAAACAATTTAGGATAACAATAAAAAAAAAAAAACATTGTAACTTGAATTCGACCCTGGAAAGTTCACGCACACCAAGCAAACCACATTTTCCTGCAATAATAATAATAATAATAATAATAATAATAATAATAATAATAATAATAATAATCACTGAAAACCCTGCAAGCCACGTTTTACTATATAATAATAATAATAATAATAATAATAATAATAATAATAATAATAATAATAATAATAATAATCAATCACACACTGCAAGCCACGTTTTACTCTAATAATAATAATAATAATAATAATAATAATAATAATAATAATAATAATCACTCACACCCTGCAAGCCACGTTTTACTATAATAATAATAATAATAATAATAATAATAATAATAATAATAATAATCAATCAATCACATGCTGCAAGCCACGTTTTACTCTAATAATAATAATAATAATAATAATAATAATAATAATAATAATAATAATTCGAGACTAGCACGCGATCCTTTGAAAGCGCCCGGTCGCACAAAGCAACCGTCCAAAATTTTTTTTCTCAACTCAGGTCTCGTACACGTTCACAGACAACACGGGCGTGCTTGTCCGTACGATACATGTGGAATATATATCATCGGGTACACGAAAGATGGGGGTATAATGCCCGCCATTCAGATGCCCCCACGGGCCCATAAATCAATGGGCCAATACCCACAATTAGTTTCCGACGAGCGCGAATCTTGTTGAAGAGAATAAAAACAAGATTAATTGATTCATCCGTCATTCAAATTCATTAGGACGGAGACATGGCTACTCACGATCCATCGCCTTATTCTTTTCTCTCTCTATGTTCTTCTCATTCTTTTGACCCTCTGCAGTCTTCCTCTTTTACTTAATCTTTTTCTCCCCCCTCTCTCTCTCTCTCTCTCTCAACGTTCTTATTCTTTTAATCCTCTGCAGTCTTCTCCTTTTACTTAACCATCTTTTTCTTTCTCTCTCTCTCTCTATGTCCTTATTCTTTTCAGTCTCTGCAGTCTACTTCTTTTACTTAACCATCTTTTTTTGTCACATTCTTCTTATTCCTTATCTTCATTCTATTCATACCCTTCCCTTTTCTCTTCAGACTACTTCTTCTAATTGTCCCTCTATTTTGTCACCATCTTCTTCCTATTCGTTATCTTCTTTCCATACATACTTCTTCTTCCTCGATTCTTTTTCATGTGTATAATATATATATATATATATATATATATATATATATATATATATATATATATATATATATATATATATATATATATATATATATATGGTCTAAGCGATGTCAGGCAGGGCAGCCGATCCCATACAGGTCTACCCCAAAGCCAAATCCAAAAGTCCTTCAAAGAAGGCATCGTGCTTACCCCATACAAAAATGGGAATAAAAGCACGTTAAAAGAAAAGAGAAGAAGATATATATATATATATATATATATATATATATATATATATATATATATATATATATATATATATATATATATATATATATATATATATATATATATATATATATATATACTGTATACATAATTATATATATACTATATACAATATATGATTAATATATATATATATATATATATATATATTATAAACAAACAGGAGGACGAAAAGGAGGTGATGCATATCAAACTTTATTTCCAACCAATGTTTCATCAGGCCTAAAATACAAAAATAACAACCCCTAAAATCAATACATAAGACTCAGTAAAATTAAAATCAATACATAAGACTCAGTAAAATTATTAATGCTAAAATATAGATATTAGAGCCGAAATATAAAAGTTAAAACCAACCTAACGCCTCAAGAAAAGGAAACTGAGTGACCAAAAAGGGAACCAAAAGGACGAAGAGACCTCTTAAGCAATAAACAGAGAGGGGCAGAAGAAGAAGACTGACTATTCAAAGATGGAACCAGTTGTTTGATGGTTAACGACTCGAGGATATGGAGAGAGGTTTCATCAGCAGCTTGCTCTAAGATTTCTAAATCGTCATAGGAAATAAAAGATTGACATTGTTTAGAATGTTCCCTTATGCTAGAAAACTCCTTCTTATTATACTACTGTATATTTTGGAAATCTCGTGAGACCTGACCGTGTCGAGATGTGCTTAATACATTCGAATTACACTTTTGTTTTTTTTTTAATTTCTCTTACTGCTAATTATCAATAAAATGTAAATTTGGTCAGACATTTCTATTCCTATATGTAAAACAGCAGAATTAAAAAAAAAACCTGCATTTAATTTTCCTGGACGCTGATAACTGGTTCGTTATTTCAATCCCTCGAACAATCTCAGCT